>NW_024542182.1:0-81972 GCF_016758785.1 Suillus bovinus
TTATTGTCATCTTCATCCAGTATGTCACCCTTCACCTTGCTACCCTTTATCTGCTTGTCATACCTCTTTCTGACCTCCATCTTCACCTCATCCGACTCATCTTCTAAGAGCTCCTTAGAGAACCTTTAGCCCAATGCCATGTGGTGACCAGAAGTAGTCACATTGCCCACTTCTTGTTCAGCCTTGACCAGTGGTTTGATCTGCTCATCATAGACCATGCCCATATAGATCTCTTCAATGGACTTTGCACATGTCTTTGGTCATAGGGCGGCATTGAAGACAGTCTGCTCCTTCTTCAAGCTGTGATTCTTTTTGGACGAACCCGCCCACCAATGGAACCAGGTTGCCAGTTGCTACAAGTATTCGGCTTTAGTTTACAATACTAAAAAAATACATAGTCAGTACTTACAACTTTACATTTCTCTTCAGCATCAACTTCTTGTTGTGTCTGCTTAACAGTGAGCGACATGTCACTGGGGATGTTAGGGAACAGAATATTATGCTCTGGCCATGTTTTGAACCAATATTTGTGTATACTAGGCCAGAAGCAGGAGTAGTTTTCCTGAATGTACTCTGGCATTTTTCTTGAAGCCATGCGTACTGCGCTTTGGTAGTCCACCAAGCTGCTGGCATTGTTATACGTAAATATGAAGGATTACAGGGAAATAGTACCTGAATCAAGTAAACATCCATCCTTATACTATTCACCAGTGAATACCAAGCAAATAAAAAAATAAAGTTATGACTTACCACATTGCCAGAATGATGATACCGGTGAAGGGTTCAACAATTCTGCTATGAGGCAGAACAATTTGTTGGGTGAATGCTGCCTAGCTGCTATTCAACCCAAGGGCTTCTGGACTAAGCTCAGTGCTCAAGAGAGGCAGAGAGAGAGAGAGAGAGAGTGTGTGTGTGTGTGTATGTGTGAGACAGAGAGAGAATATGAAAATGTCACTCCAGACAATGAGGACAAGACTGTGTATCAGGAGCTTTATAGTGAGCTATTAAGCCACTACAAAAACTAATAAGCTGCAAATCTGAGGAAGCTGCTGAATCCTAGAAAGGAGACCTACCAGAAATATAACTGAAAGTCTAGCTAATGGTGGAGGAATAGGGCGAAGATTTGGTGATTATGTAAGCAGTAAAAATGCGAACATAAGGAAAGGAAAGTGAAGGTAAGTGAAACTATGAAAAAGCTGTCAATGTAAGCCCATCTAAAAATGATTCCCTACACCGGCACTGATTTGTGTTTCAAAATGACTAGTAATCAGGTAATAAGAGATAACACCGCAAACTGAGTTGTAATGTACTACATACTGGGAGGTGCAGGAGGTGTTAGCTGTGCCTGCACTAAGAGTGATATTGACAAGTTCATATTGCCCCCAGTGGATCTTGAGATGAAGATGGTAGACCATCCATTGTTGCTGAGTGCACTGTTAGCCCATCGTTATCAACCACACAATCATGTAGACCAACCTATGAAGATGATTGGATGTGACTTGAATGAGTGTTCAAACAGAGCATCATGGCAGTGATAAGTATATAAGGTGAGATCAATAAACCAGAGCTCACCTAGATGTTGAGAAATTAACATTGAAACTTTGCAAGTCACAGTGTCCATGAAACTTGAAGAATGTTTGAATGAATGACAATCAATATTGTGCTGTGAAGAAGCGTCACAACAAGAACATCAATTTGTGACAGTCATATCAAAACTAGAGACTAACCTGAATGACAACAAGAAAGCAATAGTGCATTATATCCAGATTTTATTGTATAGTACTAATATTTCTACAATACAAGTGTGTGTGTTTCATGTGTAGTACTGGTAAAAATTAAATAGTTGAGTGCCATAAGACTCAACTTGCAATTTACTCAAGTCTAGCTCATAATTTGATCATTGTATGATGTAGAACCCCAACATACATGCTCTGAATTATTAGCTACTGATATATCATTGATTTTGAGCGAGACATGATTGGTGATCATTGGATATCAAGCAATTAGTAGCAAATCTCCCAAAGTCAACACAACTGTTACAAGAACATCTAGACGCTTGGGCCCCTACCATTTTTCTCCTAATCCTCCTCGTATCAGCCCTTGCATCATACCCTTACCCCAACCTTACCCTGGTCATCCTTGTCATCCTCGCATTCCCTTTCGCCCTCTACCTGTCGCTTCAGCAGAGCCAGTACATCTGGCCGGATCCTTTCGCTGACAAAGCATACCCATGCTCCGTTCCACCACCTGACTGATCCTGTGGACAGTCCCCTTGCCCTTACTGTCTGGACGGTAACCTATGATACGATGCACGACGCATCCCCTTTGCCCTTTTTTCCTTTCTTGATCTCTGACTCAGTGCGCAGTCGCACATGCAACTTATAGATAGCTCCGCAGTTGCACGATTGTGCCCCTGCGTGTTTCACTTCTTATTTCGACCTTTGACTCACTTTCTTATCCAGCACGTTCTGCCTCACCCGTGTCTCAACGCGAACGTGCTTTCCTTTTATGGTCATGCCCTTTACCGATTGCCTCACTTGGTAGTACGAATTATCACCCACTAATACGTCTCCTGCCCTCTATATAAACTCGCTACCATGTACTATATTCCCTAACTTGAATCTACTTGGTTCTTGACCTCCTACTCTCACCAGAGTGATCCTTTCTGCCTTGCCAGCAGTCTATATTCTATCTTCTTATCTGCTCTTCGCGGATAAGCCTATAGTCTCGATCTTTGCTCATCGACTTCGTCGACAAGCAAAGCCCCTGTTAACTAGTTGGACTTCCGTCCTTCTAATTAATGTCGATCTTACGATTAACCTTCGGGTGTCGTAAGCCTTGGCAGATACAGCTCATCATCTAGCACCCGCTTGACGTAAGCTACCCGATTCGGACATAGGCATCAAATCTTACTTGCCGAATCCTCGCCAAGTAAGACCCCTAACCTTGGCCTAGCCCAAGGACGTCCTCGACCGTTGACGAAACACGCTCTGTTTGAGCGTCGCCAACAGATACCATCCAAGTCATAACAACAACAGCTACTTTAACTTGTTCTAAACTTAGTTACTACTACAACATGGGTTGACCTTGGCTATATCACACATCACAAGATAAAATTGAGGCTGCTCATTCTTACCGCAAGCAATATTATGCAAAGTAAGCACTTGCTTTTCTGTTTTAACTACTGACATGTATCTGGAGATGCAGAAATAGTGCAATCATCAGCCAGAAGAACAAGCAAAAGTCTCACAAGCAACACAACCGTCCAACCAACAACAATGTTGATTTCCCAAGCCATAGCAGGTACAGCGTCCATATGAGATTATCACAAACACACCCATGGTGAGCTACATGTTACTGATAGCTACCCAAACTTTACATTAAACTATCATTAGGCAGGAAGACCTCACAAGTGCCAAAGCTGTGCTCACAGATATTCTTGGTGGATCCTCACAAAGACTTTTCGATGGGCTGGTGAAGGATTTTCATTAGTCGGGTGATGCAGGAACATGCACACATTCAATCAATGTATTACTAGGTGGTATGGAAGGCATTCAACAACGTCTCCAGCTACTTCATGGGATCATTTTGCAGGCTATTGGGACAGGAAAGGAGTTGCAGCAAGTCGATTTGATATCCCATAAGCATCTAGCCTTATCTTAGTGCTGGAGGACTTGCTTATGCATGTCATGGTTGACCCTCACAATATGCTAGAAGGTCATGCACACAGTGAGCTATTATACCAGACTACTTGTGATATCACTGCCTTGCAGTTATGATTATGATACAATGTTAGTGATGCATCAATCTTGTAATCTTCAATCCTGACACTAGTGATTGCAAGCACCGAAACTTAATATTACACAAGTACTGAAACCCAATATCAAACACTAGCCTCCATGGGCCTAAGATCCTTGAAATTCATTCTACTAGACCATCACGTTAGCCACTACCAATTTGATGCTTCAATGTTAATACTCATGTTCTAGGGTGAGTGATCCAATGTCTCAATGGAAATGCTGTCTTAATAACCAAGGGTCTTATATAAAGTCATGTAAATGTAATGACACCACAATTACACTTTGGATAAGACTTCTTGCCAGTCCTCGATTAACATGGTCTATGACTTTTCCTATTTCATGGTAGATAATGTGTGAGTTCTTGGGAGGCTTGCTAAACTAATCTTTTTTAAAATCAACCTAGCTGGAGCTTTACTTTTCTTTATTGAAACTCAAATCTCTTATCTAGGAATAAGCTTCTAGACATATAATTCGGTTTCTGAGACATATTTGCCTAGGAAATCTCCTTCTAGGCTCTGGACTGAGTTACTGGAACTAGTGAGACATGGTCTCAAATATACGAAATATGACCAAGATCGCTTGGTCTATGGGCACTGGAACTATGTGACAACGGTCTCAAATATACAATATATGTTCAAGATTGCTTGAACAAAGGGCACTGGAAAGATGACCAAGATCACTTGGTCTATGCAGACAACTGGTGAGACGTAGTCTCAACAATATAATAGCTGACTAAGATCACTCAGTCAAAGGGCACAAAGTAATGAGACAAAGGGGTCTCAAAAATAATATACAAGACCAAGAACACTTGGTCTAGAGCACTAGATAAGTTTCTAAGGTAAGAAACTTATAATCTCAAGGGAATTCTTTTCCCTGCACTTGTCTCACTTCAAAGGGACTAACTTTGCAAGTGAAATATCTGAGAGGCAGATAGCTACAAATGAGAGATCATATTTTTTTGGAGGGAGAATGGGCTCTCCTTATATACATTTTGTGTGGGAAAGTAACCTAGGTTCACAAACAATAAAAAATAAAGGAGACCAATCAAAATATTGGGTCAAATAAAAGATGGAGCTATGATATCATTGTGGAGCAGAACATTCTGGAATGTGGAGTAATGACATCATGATGACATCAAGAGTGACATCATTGTGGAGCAAAAGATTCCAGAACCTTCTATGAGTGAGTCATTGTGGAGCAGAATATTCTAGAATGAAATGACATCATAGATGATGTCATTGTGGAGTAGAATATTCTAGAGCTTGGTGACATAATTTCTTTCAACAGAATACCTGCAGGAGTATCTGGGGAGTCTTATGACATCATAATGATATCATACCCTGTGGGATACAATTTTATAGTGTCAGGTGAGTCAAAGCATCCTAATGAAAAAGTAAAGTAAAGAAACACTAGAGAAAAGTAGATAGCAAAAATAAGACAGTTGGCAGGAATTGAAACACAGTCAAAAAAATAATACAGTTAAACACAGTCTTTTTGGATAGGTTTTTTATAGGCTTTGTACTTTTCTCTATGGTTTTTTCAGCCAAAGTGAATAAGCCAAAGGCAAGGCTATACCTCAACCTTCATTTCTCTTCTCACATCAACTAGGTCTATATGTGATTCCCATCTCACATTAGACTTTTTCTGTCAAAATGTATTCAGATTGTAAAACTTGGGGAAAACTGGAAATATGGACCATGGTTTGAAACCAAGGTATGAGTTGACTAGTCTGAGGACTAAGCTAACAGACTTTGTCTTTTGAGGGTCACCTAGTATTCATGTCCATGCATGATTCCTACATCATGCAGGACAACGCTAGGTATCAAGCTAACCCAAAATTTCCTTACTGCCAGTCTATCTCTCCATGTGTGATCCACTTTGGCTTGACATTACTACAACACCCTACATGGTAGAGCCAGAGGAGTTTGTGATGGTGTATGAGGGCAGTGTTGAGTTTGACGAGGCCATGTATACTATGGCAGATGAATACTTTATTTTTTCATATCAAGGAATATTCTACAATGTGCCCACCAAGCATGATCTAGAACCCCCTTTCTACTGCATTCCTCATGGCTGCTACATCAGAGTTTTTCCATCATATCTCTGGTGAGATTTCACTCTCATTTACATTTTTATACTTAAACATCCACTTTAGGGATGATATAAAAACTGAACTCCAAGCCCCAGGCCATTATGCTCCTACCTACTTTACTATTGAGTCACTTTTTCTCAGGGAACAGAAAGTTCATTGTGCTATCTGATGTAGGCTCGCAGCCAGTAGATGACATATTGTAAGTTTGATGTTGTATCGTTAGTGGCAAAATTTGCTAACATCTTATTAGTTTTAAAGTTATGTGAGCGCTGCTCCGTCTACAATCTGTTATGACTTGGATAGTATCTGTTGGCGACACTCAATCAGAGCATGTGTTGTCAATGGTCGAGGACGTCTCTGGGCTAGCCCAAAGTTAGGAGTCTTGCTTGGCGAGGCTTCAGCAAGCAAGGTTTAACACCTATGTCCAAATCGGGTAGCTTATGTCAAGCGGAGCTTGACGATAAGCGTATCTGACAGGGCTTACAATACCCGAAGGTTAATCGTAAGATCTGCGTTAATAGAAGGACAGAAGTCCGACTAGTTAACAGAGGCTTTGCTCGTCGACAAAGTCAATGAGTAAAGATCGAGACTAAAGACTTATCCACGATGAGCAGATAAGAAAGTAGAATATAGACAGCTGGCTAGGCTGAAGGAATCACTCTTGTTAGGAGTAGAAGGTCAAGAATCAAGTAGATTCAAGTTAAGGAACTAGATACATGGTAGCGAGTTTATATAGAGGAGAAGAAGCATATTAGTGGATAATAACTCATACTACTGGAAAGGGAATTGGTCAAAGGGTGATACTAGAAGAGGAAGGTACATTTGAGGTGAGTCATAGGTGAACCGGAACGTGCAGATAGGAAATAAGTCAAAGAACAGAAACAGGAAGTGAAACGAGCAGGAGCACAATTGTGCAACTGCGGAGCTAAATATAAGTGCAAATGTGCGACTGCGCACCGAGTCATAGATCAAGAAAGGAAACAGGGTAAAGGGGATGCGGCATGCATCGTATCATAGGTTACTGTCTGGACGGTAAGGGTAAAGGGGACTGTCCATAGGATCAGTCAACAGAGCATGGATATCCTTCGTCAGAGAAAGGGTCCGGCCAGATGTACTGGCTCTGCTGGAGCAACAGGTAGAGGGCAAAGGGGAATGCGAGGATGACGAGGATAACAAGAGCAAGGTCGGAGTAAGGGTGTGATGCAAGGGCAGAGACGAGGAGGATAAGGAGAAAAATGGTAGGGGCCCAAGCTTCTAGATGTTCTTGTAACACAATCAGGACTGATTATGGGAGAATGTATTCAGTTAGAAGATGATCGGAGTAAGGAAGAGATATGAGATTTTTGGTGAGGCCCATGGCATGTAGCCAGTATCTCAGGTATTTCACTCTGGCTGAGAAAAAGAGCAATCAAAATCCCTAGATAGAGATTTAGTGTGCTGCACAAATGCAGCAATTTCAATTACCCAAGAAGAGTTTGGCTTCATTGACACTGTCTGACAAATCACATGACATGTTGGGCTTGGAGAGCTGTGTATGGGACTGGGTAATTTCAGTTTGCTTGACACCATGATCTAAAAATGTCTATGGGTCCTGGTCCATCTCATATAGGGCCACCATATCCAGTTCAGACTACCATATGTACACAGGCAATGTCCTCTACCTCGAAGAACTCACAAAAGCAGAAGAGGGAACCAAAGCTCAATTTCTATTGCACAGCACCACTAGTGCACTATTGCCAGCATACCCAGTACCAAATCAACAATGATGGCTCTGTCAGTTATATCATTAGTCATTTTAGGCTAACAAAGGAGAAAATGAACAGTGGGTGTATGTGCACTACAATATTTCACGTCATTTGACTTCTCCCCTCACAATATTTAATCAGGACCATCCTTTGTTGATGTGGCTGAATCACAGAGCATTATTCCTTCGAGAAATGATCTGTCTTGAAGAAAGAGTCAGCATGCAATCATGTGTAGAGTGTAATGGTCCCAATCCACAGTACAAGTGCCGGGACTGCTTGGGGTCAGAGCTTTATTGCTCAACTTGTATTTTGTCAGTCCATGTGCACCACCTGCTTCACTGATTGCAGGTATGTCTTTACATTTAATTGTGATAATCAACTTAATCTCAAATACAGAAATGGAATGATCAATACTTCGAGCCAATTTCTCTGAAAGCCCTAGGCCTTCGCATTCAGCTTGGTCATGTCACTGGCCAGCAATGTTTCAATCCTCGCCATGCTTTCAATGATGATTTTGTCATTATTGACACCTTTGGTATACACAAAGTGTCACTTGACTTCTGTGGTTGAACAACAACCAAAAGTCATATGCAACAACTACTTTGAATGTCATTAGTTCCTTCAACAACCTCAGATCCAAAAACTGCTGCAACATTCTGCATTCTGGAGCAGTATCACCTGCTCTCATTTGAGTCAAAAATGTCTGCATATGAATTTTATCATGCACTCAACCAGATGTCTGATAACACCGGTCTACTTCATGTTAAGGTAGGATTAAAATTTCAAGTACCCTCATCGTCAGTAAAGCTTCTTTATAGGATCAATATGAGTCATTTATGTGGATGATTTGTGAATGGCGTCACCTGAAGATCCTCAAATGCTCAGGGCAAGGTCATGATCCAAAGGGAGTAGATGTGACCACTCAAGGTGAATGCGCTGTATTGTGTCCAGCTTGTCCACATCCAGGGAAGAACCTTTCAGCTAATTGGAAAGATGCACTTCAATGGTTGGTTTAGATGAGCTTGAGTGGTATTATTGCTTATATAGATACTATCAGTTGGCTCTATGGATTGTTCCTTGCTATTGATGCAAATTTCCAGTTGAAACACAAGGTTGTCTCAAATGACAGTGTGGACCTGATGTAGAGACTTGCATCCCCACAGACACTTCTTCCATCTTCCTAACACACTCCAGCTCTAATCCAAAGGATATGTCTTGCACAGTAGTGCACTATGTTTTATTTTGCAGATTCCGTGCGCAGCCACTCACATCTCGCGCACACTGTGTGTCCACCTTCACATCGTCCACATAACTGTCCATCCCTCCTTCCCATGTCCTTAGATGTTCATTGGTGCATTTTCTCACTATATTCCCATTTTGACTAATTGTTTTCCATCGCTAATACTCGGCTTAGCACTACACATGCAGCTGAGACCCTATTACCTACTTTGCATACTATATTTAGATTATTTGGCTTGTCACATTGGACCTGCGCACCTAGCGGCACTTAGCTATTTTACATATACCATCCCTCTACTCTATATTCTGGGTCGATTTTCTGTCCACTTTCTCTGTGTCCTTAGATACTAGGGAATTTTACTTGTTGATTGCAGTGGCTATCTAAAGTCACATGCATAAGTTGTCTGCCTTTCGCTTTAGCATCAGCCAACCTTAGTTGGGGTGTTAACAGTCATCTCGCCTCGTCCCTCGTTCATCTATTTTGCTCATTTGCCTTTTGCCTTTGCTCGCGCACACTACCTTTGCGTTGCGCACCTTGCCCTTCACCTTTCGCACTCGTGCGTCCGCATACCACATCTTGCATCTTTCTCGCCTCGCGCTTCATGTGTCTATTAGTCTTATTACCCTATTAGTAGTTTGGTGTCCCTCTTTGTATCAGAGAGGTTTCCCTTTACCCAGTTAGCTGCCCTTGGGTCAACATTTTCACTTGCACCCAGGTCTAGCTGTGTTTGCTTAGTTGGCATCTAAGCAGGTTTGAACCAGCAAAGACTAAGGTCTATGATTTCGCCTGTATGAAGGGGCTTGTCAGAGGGCTTAACTGCCACCCTAATCGTCCTTGCTTGTGTTGAGTGTGATCAACTACTCAATTATAAGGCACCTAAAGTGGATTCTGGTTGTGATAACCTTGACCACCCTAGTCTGAGTTGCCAAGAGTGGGTTAAACCTAAGCACCACATGATGGGCATTCCCTTTAGGTATATGACCAGGCCCAGGGGCTCTCCCCCTGTTCCAGGATTTATTACATGTTGAGCACTCTGTGCGTGTTCAGTCATGTGCCAAGTCACATGACTGTGGGACCCCCAGTACCAATTGGACATGCACCCGTCTCCTAAGATAAGGGTGAATATTCATAGACTTAGCACCAACTTTAACCACAGTTCAGATTCCTCATCTTCACTGATGACCTGCACCAAACTGGTCCAGTGCATGACTGAGCGGTTGCTAGTGAATATTTTTCGGGAATTTTGCATGGAATGAATTTTGTGTTATTTGGCTCAAAGATGACTCAGCCAGATTCTCACACATCTGAAGTATCCATGAAAAATATTTCCTGCATATGTTTGTTTGCGGGAACTTCCAGGAAACTTTAAATACATGTTGTAGAGCCTCGCATCTCCACAGACACTTCCTTCCGAATTCTCCCACTTTCCCTACAAACTCCAGCTCTAATCCACAGGTTTCGCATGCAACCTTGCGGGTTTGTGCACTTCACACATCCTCACTCGCATTGTCTGTGCATTGGTCTGTCCATCCATCCCATGTCCTTAGATGTTCATTGGTGCGTTTTCCCATCATATTCCCTTTTCGATTAATTGGTTTCTATCGCTAATTCTCAGCTCTGCGCTTCACGCGTAACCGAGACCCTGTTACATACATCACATACTATTTTTATTCTGTTTGGCTCATTACATCAGACCTGCGTGCCTAGCGCCGCTTAGCTACTTTACTTATACTATCTCTTTACTCTATTTTCTGGGTCGATTTTCCGCCCACTTTCTGTGTGTCTCTAGATACTAAGAATTGTACTCGTTGTTTGCAAGTGACTATTTAAAGTCGCACACTTCAGTTCACGGTCTCCATCTTAGCATCAGCCAACCTTAGTTGGGGTGTTAACACTTGTCTCATCTCATCTTTCCCTTGCTTCTCTTGCTCGCTTGTCCCTCGCCTTTGCTCGCGCGCGCTACCTTCACGTCGCACACCTCGACCTTCACTTTTCACACTCACACGTCATTGCATGCATTCACCTTCCGTACATTGCATCGTTTCCGCTTCGCGCATTACTTAGCCCTAGTATTTCATTAGTTGTTTGGTGTCCCTCTTTTTTTACAAAGAGAGGTTTCCTTTACTCAGTTAGCTGCCCTTGGGATGACGATTTCACTCGCACCCGGGTCTATCTGTGTTTGCTTAGCTTAGCACCAACTTTCTCCACAGTCTAGATTCCTCATCTTCAACGTGTTACCCAGTTTTGCTATATGTCATATGCTACATCTCTAAACAACACCAAATACAAACAAGTTTCAACACATTATGTAAACCATGTTCTCTTACCACAGTCAGCTGATCTATGAGTAAGCCTGACAAATCATGTTCCCCTATGTACAATTCACACGAGTATTATGATCTATGACAAATAATGCAGTACATCTAGATACATGAGAAAATGAAAATTGAATATATCTAGGTACACGAGAATAAATTAGCACATAGATTTGTCTATATAAGGACCTCCCTTTTGGCCTGAAAAGCAATCAATCAGATTCCCCAGAATCACCTTAATAAAATTGCGAGTGAGGTTTGTATGTGATCAGCATCAGCAACAACAGCAAAGAGCTGTTCAACATAGTCAGGTACATTGATGAGACAGTAGGAGCCATTGAGCTCACTGTGCTAAACAACCTGCAAGGCCTATATTTGTTTTGAGAAGTCTTTTGTTTTTCTGAGTATTTGTATTTGTATGTGTGTGTTATGGACTCGGATGGAGTCTTCTGTAACTGCCTCAATAAAGAGGATCAAGAGTACAGCGTCAAGATGACCAAGGGTAGAACCTTGGCGAGATCGGATTCAAGAGGCACCCACAGGCCTATTCAGAGAATCAAGTGAATCGAGAACCGAGTAGATTCAAGTTAAGGAATACAAGTCAAGTAACTAGGGTTTATATACGTAAGAGAAGAGTGCACGGACCAAGGGAAGAGCATTCTAGTAAGTACAGGAAAGGAAATAGGGCAAAGGGGAAAAGATAGGGGTCCTCATGGAGTCCTCATGTACTACATGAGTTGCGCTAGAAGCAAGACGGCAATCAAGAAGTAAGACATGTGTCTAAGGTGAGGTGGAGATAAGGAAAATGAATAGCCTGCTGTAACATTACCCTCCTGTTAACATCTGAAGTCACTGACATCAGAAATCCTCGTTCCTATAGAGCTCCGGGTCAAGATCAGCGTCACGGGTGACCTGCGCCTCGAATTCATCAGCTTCGTTATCGCGAGTGTTCTCCCATTGTTTGAGTTGATAATGGAATGCATGAGTGCCTGGTTTGGCGTTAATAATTTTAGTACCCTTAAGATCAGGGCAGAATGCAGAGAGATGTTTTGGCACATGAGTCATGCATACGTGGCAATAATAACGGGGGCAGTTGATCTGCCGATGGCCTTCAAGGCTGCAGTACCGACAGGTGATGGTGGAGGTGTAGTTTCCACAGCGATCACGGAAGGTCTCTTTGGACTGGGTGTGGGTGTAAGGAGTGATGATGATATCCTCCTGATCTTCCTTCTCTTCCTTAATAGATTCAGGTCGAGGTCGGATAGGGCAGGAAAGTCTGACGCCAAAGGCGACTTCTCTTTTCTGCTTTCTTGCACGACGAGGGGCTCCACCAGTGCGAACAGCAAGCTGGGAGTGACAAGGATGGGGAAATGGGGGTGTCATCATTTGAAGAGGGAGATGAAGGGGAAGTAGGAACCGACCTGTTCGACAGGTTCCGGTGATGCGGTATAACAATAGGATTGTGAGCAGAGAGAGTCTCTGGCGCAAGGGAAGTCAGGGGAGAGGAGCGCGTCCTCAATTTTCTTTCTAATAAGGATTTTCATTGTAAGATGCTTGATTTTTATGGCTTGGGATATGATAAGATGTGACTGAGTAGCGTCAGGGTGCAGGGAGGCATAGGCAACAATGAGGTTCATGGAACGGAAAGTGGTAATCTGGGCGAGGGCATCCTCGTCATCAGCAAAGAAATGTTCAAAATGTAGAATACAAGAGGGGGAGAGAAGAGCAGCCTCGACAATGGCTTGCCTCCGAGCTGTGTCAAGCTTGATGTGGAATGATTCAAGAGAGGAGGAAGACGAGTTCTTGGAGGAAGGCATTGTTCATTCTAGTTCAGATGAGGATTCTGGAGAGTCCTAGGCAGTTTTTATAGGTTTTCAGGATTTCCTGGGTGTTCTGAAGTTCCTTTTCAGGAAGCCATGAGTTGTCGGAGTTTGGGTATCCTTTCCAGGACACAAGGAAGTGGTGTTTTCCTTTTGTGTTTCATTTATGGGCGAGAACAGCTTCTATTTCATATTCTTCCTGACTGTTGATGATGTCAGGAGGTGGTTCTGTGAAGTTTGGACCATGAACTTCTGTTTCGTGATAGGTCGATAGTTCAGAAGCGTGAGATACAGGGTGTGATTTCCACGTGTCAGGGAGTCGGATTCTGAAAGTGATGGGGGAAAGTGTGGATTCTACTGTGAAGGGTCCATATCACTTAGGAGCGAGCTTCTTCGAAGGTAGGTGAGTGATGAGATGTGCTGCGGAGAGCCATACTTTGTCTCTGGGTTTCCACAGGGCGAACTTCTTTCCTGATGTCTGATCAGCCATGCATTGCATTGCAAGATTGTGGCAAGCAAGAGCCTCTTCTCGGATCTTCTGAAGATGTTTGACACAATCTTCTGCTGCGGGAATTGAAGATTCAGGGAAGGCATAAGGGATTCCTCAGGGTTCATATCCCATCATGAGGAAGAAGGGAGAGGCATTGTGAGCATCATGTTTTCGGTGGTTGTGCACGAATTCTGCCATAGGAAGGTGCTTGACCCATTCAGTGGGCGTACAGCAGCAATAGATTCGGAGGTAGGTTTCAAGTTCTTGGTTCAGGTGTTCTGTTTGCCTGTCAGTCTGAGGATGGTAGGCAGTGGAAAGAGCGACTTCATAGTCGAGGAGTTTTCTGAGTTCTTTTGCGAATTTAGAGGCAAACTGGGGACCTCCATCAGAGATGATTTTGTCATATAGGCCAAATCGGAGGAAGACTTTCTTGAAGAAGAGTTGAGCGACTCCTTCTGCGGTGATCGTCTTCTTGCAGGGACAGAGAATTACCCCCTTTGTAAGCCCATGGTCTACCATGACCATGACTGGATCATATCTGGAGGATTCGGGAAGATCCGTGATAAGATCCATGGAGATCTGGGAAAAGGGGCGCATCGTGGAGGAAGGGATGGGGTTCAGGGGAGGGGAAGAAGGGTGTGTGTTGGATTTCATTTGCTGGCAAATAGCGCAGCCTTCGACATATTTTTGGATGAATGTGCCCATTCCGGGCCACTAGTAGTCACGCTTGACTAGTTCTTTAGTTTTGAATCATCTGGGGTGTCTGGCGGTTGGGTGATTGTGGTGGAGGTTCAGGATGCGGTGTCGGAGGAGAGGGGGAACATAGGCATGGTTCTTGTAGAACAAGGTGCCATCTTCAATTTTCCAGTCAGATAATGCTGACTTCATGGGAGGTGCATTGAGCCTGTCAAGGGCTTGCTGGGCCACAACTATGACTGGGTCGGAAAGAGATACAGATGCATCTTTCAAAGTCTTTGCGAGATCAATGTCGATGATTCTGTGGAAGAGGGAGTTCAGAAGCAAAGTAACGTCATTGTTATCAGATGCTTCTGCTATGTGATCAGGGCGGCGTGATAGTGTGTCAGGAGCTGCGAGTTTGCTTCTTGTGACATGATGCAATTTGAGATCGAATTCATTCAGTATCAGTTGCCAACGTGCTTGTCGGCGGGTGAGGTTCTGTGCAGATCGGAAGTACAATAGATTCTTGTGATCCGTGAATACGATGACAGGGTGTGGGTTCCCTTCAAGGTAGTGCCTCCATGCTTTCAAAGCTCAGATAATGGCAAGGAGTTCACGATCATAGATCTGATAGTTTCTTTCTGCAGGATTGAAAGATTGAGAGAGGTAGCCACATGGATGGTAGGCTCCATTCTCAACAGTCTGGAGAAGGACTGCTCTGGTTGCTACAAGCAAAGCATCAGTGGGCGAATTGCCGGGAAGGGTCAGGATTTTGGAGAATGGGTTCAGAGAGGAAGCATTTCTTTAGCTTCTCGAAGGATTCGGTGCAAGCGGGATTCCAAGAGAATGGGACATCTTTCTTGGTGAGATCGATTAAGGGTCGGGAGATGTTGGAGTAATGGGAGATGAAGTGTCGGTAGAAGTTGCAGAATCCAAGGAATGATCTGACTTCTTTAACGGAGGTGGGGGTTTGCCATTGGCTAATTCCACTTAGCTTGGCGGGGTCCATGGCTACTTGACCAGGGCGAATGATCATACTGAGATAGTCAACTTCTTGTGTGTCGAAGAGGCATTTTTCGGGTTCCAGGAAAAGGGTTTCTTTTCGGATAATTTCTAGGACACGGCGAGTCCGTTCCTGGTGTTCTTGGAGAGTTTTCGAGAAAATGAGGATGTCGTCCATATACATGATCATCCATCCTTCATTGATTTCTTTCTGAAATGTCTGGTTCATGTATGCTTGGAAAGTTGCTGGCGAGTTGCACAGCCCAAAGAACATGACTTTCAGTTCAAAAAGTCCAAAGGAGGTAGTGAATGCTGCTTTCCAGTGGTCATCAGGGTGGATCAGGATGTTGTTATATCCAGATCGGACGTCCATTTTCATGAAATACTTCACATCTCGAAGTTTCACAATCAGGGGAGGAATCAAAGGAAGTGGGTAGGTGTTCTTTATCGTCCATTCATTGATGTAACGATAGTCTTGGCAGGGTCGGAGTGAGCCATCTTTCTTTCCAATGAAGAAGAATCCACTGGCTTGTGGTGATTTCGATGGTTGGATGAAATCTTTGGCGATATGTTCATTTATGAACACTTTCACAGTGTTGGTTTATTTCAGGGATAAGGGATAAGTCTTTGCAGACTTAGGGATGAATCCAGGTTTCGTTTTGATGCGATGATCTACTCCTGGATGGGAGGGAGGAAGTTGGTTTAAGCCGTCTTTGGCAAAAACATCGACAAAGTCATGAAGGTAGTCAGGGACGAGCTCTTCAAACATTTTCTTCTTCTTTTCTTGAGCATCTTTAAGGGCAAATTCTTGCGCCTTATTGCTTGTTTTCAAGTATTCTTCTTCTTCTGCCTTTCTGGCGTAGATCCAGTGGTTCCGAAGAGGCTTCAGGGAAGCGGCACGGCGAACTTCAGTTGCTGAGGTTCCGTCACGCATGAGAGATGAGTTGAATGTGAGGTTTTCGATAAGCGTTACCGAGGAGCTGTCTTCGGCATACTCGATAAGGATTTCGTCGTCATTGAGGGTATAGGAAGTGATATCATCGACTTTCCTAGCAAAGAAGTTTTCAGATTGTTCCGTAGGGATATCATCCCATACATCCCAATTAGTGTCATACTGAGGGGGAGGTTCTTCGTCGGGGTCAGGTAGGAGGGAAGGAAGATCTTCTTTATCAATCTTGCGCTTGATGCGCTCCATGGTTCTTTTTCCATCACAAGGAAGAGGGTTTGATCTAGGGCAGTCTTGCTCCTGATCTTCAACTTCTGTGACAGAAGCCTTCTGGTGGACTCCTCATTTCTTCCTGAAAATTCTTTCAAGATGGAGAGAGCGAGGGGTAGAGGGGAGTCGGATCGTATTGTTTGTCCAGTCGATTTCTGGGTTCATGGCAGTGAGCCAGGGTTTTCCAAGCAAGATCTGGTCTTGTTCGTTCATGTTCATCACATTGAACTTTCCAATCATGACTCTGTCATCTATCTTGATAGCGAGGTGGCAGTAGTGTGTGACTTGGTGCTTGGAGATTTCACCATCAGCGGTTCTGACATTGATGGGTTTCGAAAGTTTATGGGTGGTGATCCCATGCTTTCTGACAAACATCCAATGAATGAATGTGGCGACTGCGCCAGTGTCAATGACGGCAGTGGTTTGCAACGATTTGTTTCGATGTTTGGAGGATAAGACGGTCACCGGGACCCTGAATTCTTTAGTTTTTCCTACGTTCTTAACAATACGTACATCGAGATAAGGGATATCTGACATTGCGGCAGGTCCCTGGTTCAAAAATCCATCTTTCTGGTTTCAAGTTCGTTGTCCGAAAGATCTTCGATCTTGGAGGTGTCTTCTTCATCAGGTGCTGCATGCCTTACCGATTGCTTTCCTTTTGAGTCATTCTTCTTTCCATCTCTCTTCAGATGAAAGGTGGTGTCATTGGCACGATGGCTGGACTTGTGACACAAGAAGCACAGTCCTTTCTTCATGTGCTCGGTTTTCTCCGCATTGGTCATGCGGTCGACATCCATGGCATTGGGGTCATGTTCCTTCTGCCTAGGGTAGTAGTGAGGGTTTGACTTCTTCTGTTGTTGACCCTGCTGTTGGTTTCTGCCAAAGTTGGTGTGGTGAGAGAGAAGCAACTGGTAGGTGCTCTCGATCTCGGTTATTCTCCTGGTGATGTCATCCATGGTAGTAGGCATGGTTCCGTCATAGCAGAGTTTGTTCAGTGTTCCAGGCTTCAAGCCCTTGAGGAAGTAGTCGCGCTGTGCAGAGTACTCCATAATTCCTGCTTTCTTGCAGAGGATCTTGAAGGTGGTGATGAACGACACAATGTCGTCACCTTGCTTCAACTGGTTTAGTTTGTAGAGGGCAGTGCCCGTCTGATCAACTGGGTCGAAGGCTGATCTGAATTCTCTACAGAACTCGGCGAAGGTTCCATATCCAATCTGTTCACCTTCTATATTGAAGGATTGGGCATGGTCGATGTAGTCTTCCATCCATTGAGCAGCGGTCCCGCTTTTCATATAAGAGAGTATGAAGATCATCTTGTCTTTGTCTTTGTCGTAAATGTGACAGTTCAGGTCTAAGTAAAGATTACAAAGATGGAGGAATTTTGTGGCATCTTCCTTGTTGCCATCAAAGTCAGGGGGTGTGCCGATCTTCTTTTCGTGGATTTTTGGCATTCTTCTAGAAGGACAATATTTGTCTTCTGAGCCTGAGTCGGGTTCGGTGAATCTGGGCTTAGGGCGCTGTGGCACAAAAGCACGGGGTACAAAGGTGGGTCTGGGTGCAGGAATAGGTTCTGAAATAGGTTCAGGCTCAGCTAGTCTAGGCTGAGGTTTGGTGGGTACAAATGGGATTTCTTCATCCCTATCTAACACAGGTACGCTAGGTGTGTTGATAAACTGGGGTTCAGAGGACGAGGATGCAATGGGTCCAAGTCCGAGTGAAGCGAATGGTGACATCATGGCTGCTGGTCTGTTAGCAGAGGGGGATCTGGAGTATGGGGAGTACGCTTCTAAAAAAGCGCCTTGCTTTGCCTTTGATGGAGGTGTTGTGGATTGGGTTTGTCCTTGTGTACAACAGCAAGGAATCAGGTGTGGTGGTTCAGGGGTTCTATCAGAGTAAGTGCCCTAATGCTAAGAAACACAAGGGGGTTCTGGATCAAGGGTGGGGGCCTAAGCTGTATAGCGAAGGTTCAGAAGTAACTTGAATCTTATGTTACGGACTTGGATGGAGTCTTCTGTAACTGCCTCAATAAAGAGGATCAAGAGTACAGCATCAAGACGACCAAGGGTAGAACCTTGGCAAGATCGGATTCAAGAGGCACCCACAGGCCTATTCAGAGAATCAAGTGAATCGAGAACCGAGTAGATTCAAGTTAAGGAATACAAGTCAAGTAACTAGGGTTTATATACGTAAGAGAAGAGTGCACGGACCAAGGGAAGAGCATTCTAGTAAGTACAGGAAAGGAAATAGGGCAAAGGGGAAAAGATAGGGGTCCTCATGGAGTCCTCATGTACTACATGAGTTGCGCTAGAAGCAAGACGGCAATCAAGAAGTAAGACATGTGTCTAAGGTGAGGTGGAGATAAGGAAAATGAATAGCCTGCTGTAACAGTGTGTATGTGTGTCTCTATCTCTTTATCTGTTTCTCTAGGCTTGGGATCTATTTCACTCTAGTCTGGGATCTATTTCTTTTATCTCTTTTTCTCTAGGCTTGGGATCTATTTCCTTATCTCTGTTTCACTAGTCTGGGTTCTGTTTCACTCTATCTATTTCTTTAGCTCAGGATCTGTTTCACTCTCTCTACTCATTGAAAGCTAACAGTCTGAGTGCTCATTTATTGTCGTGTTACTAATGTGTTATAGATTTTAGTGAATATACTCTGAGTGTTTGTTTCTTACTGCTGTTACTAACATATTCTTGATTTTAGCAAATACATTCGAGCCTTATCTCTGATTCTTTATGTTGTCTCTATGTCTGCTAAAGGCTCAGAGTAGCTTAGTGGGGAGACTTCAGAAGTTGATTATTGTTCACTTGACCTCATACATCTGAGCAGTATACTGAGCCAGGACTGTTATTTGTCAGATAGGCTTTAGCTATTGAATAGGGGACTTGGTATTGAAATACAAGGATGTCTGTTTCTGATTCTGTTCAATACTCATTGTGAGTTCCTTGGCAGCAGATTCAATATTAGACTAAGAGTTCTATGGAAGCTTTTGACAAGTCTTGACCTTTGATCCTACCTGTTTGCACCGTGGGAGTGACAATACAGCTTCACACGATTGTTTCATAGTAAGTTTAGAATATAGCACCATTGATTGTGCCTAGTCTTAGTTCTCATTTCTGTTTAGCACCATTGATTGTGCTTAGTCTTAGTTTTTGTTTCTGTTTCTTGTTTCTTTTTGTCAACACCATATCACTAGGTTGACTAGTGTTTCTATACTGATATCGTAGAGTACCTTTGTCTGACCATAGCTTGGATATTCTGACAGGCCATCCACAAACGACCACATTATCAGTCATTGGTATTTGTCTGAATTGCTGACCATGGAGATATTTGATTTTGTAGGTGCTCATCTAGATCATCTATATAAGAAGACACAAAGCCTAAGTTCTGGCTGGGCCTATTTCATGGAGGATGAAGCTTATAAGGGCTTCTTGGACAGCAATTCGCACAATACCCAAGAGGTTGTTTTATTTAAAGAAAAATTTCATGTATTAATGAGGCTCTACAGAAATCAACATGCTCAAGTCACAATGCTGTGAACATGGCAGACACAAAATATAACTATGGACTTGCTGCCACAGGTTTAGGTACTGTCGACTGTGCTTGCCACAACATGAAATGGCCCAATGCTGTTGGAGATCTCCAAAAGGGTGAAAGGTAAATTGTGTTTTGCATTCAGATGTTGGTGATCTAACAGTCTATAGATATATCAACATGGATTATTTATTCTTCTTGACACTGTGTCACACTGTAATCAACACTCTGAACATATCTTATGATATTGTGTGTCTGTCACGAGTACCTTTAACAAACCACTATTCTTTCCTGAATCTTCCTAAGCGCCAATACACAGCACCTAAGTCAAACCCTAACCCTACACTGAAAGCGTCTACCAGTTCAGAGATTCCCTTAGCGCCCACGACACGTGTCTTCGATGTGACTGATGAAGAAGACGAGTTCTTTGATTGTGATTAGATTAGATTGGATAAGATAAGATAAGATATGGTCACGTGATGCTTCTTTAATATTCTACGATGTTCTATGGTATGATTCCCTTTTCTATTTTATGATTGGCTAGTAGTTGTAGCTCAGTTTCAATCTCCGTCTCAATAGTTGTATATAGGTAGCATGTCTTGGTTGATAGTTCTTTAGTTCAAACCTCTTGTATCTATACCATAGCAATCCAAGACGTACTTGCTCCTCTCTCTCTCTTGTCCAATAACCTTAGTCGAGTCCTAGTCTCTGCCCAAGCGTTAATTCGTTATTTGGGTTGTGACAGTGTCAGTGGCACAAAAAATTATGGCACCATATGAGTACATTTCCAGTCTCAATGCACTTTCTGCCTGCTTTCAAGACTATCTTCTTTTACTCGAGCGTGGCTGGGCCAATATCAACCCCATCGCTTCAAGTATCAAGGAGATGGGTCCTGGTGTGCGGCGAGACACCCTTGATGACTACTTTGGAGACTCAAATTGAAAAAAGTAATTGGACTTGGTTTGTACATTTTCACTAAAGTTATACTTAATTGCAACTGGATACCTCAACCTCAACTACTCCAACACTGGATTCTGCAGATGTATTATGTATTTTTTTTTACCATCTGGTCATCTTGATAATACATCGACCCCTTACTATGCCAAGGCAGTTTTGGTCTTGAAGAGCGTATTTGGACTGACCTCCTTTATCATCAGGTTGTACTATGCTTCACAAGATGAAGGATGCATTACCAGAGTGACAGAATCATCACAAAGCCCTTGACAACCTTGAAGACAGTTTGAGAGGTGAATATAGTGCCACTCTCACCCAGTGGAGAGAACAGGTAGAGGCTTGGAAGTGTGACCCTGCAAAGCCAAATTCTTTCAAACAAAAGGCAGAAAGTATGTATGGATCATCATCAGTCACTGTGTGCTGATCTTTCCATGCATTGTAGCTGTCACTATGGCTTCTGTGCGACTGGAACTGGCTAGGGATGACCAGAGTGATATTTAAATGGGGATTTGCCTTGCACTACATGAGGACTGTACTCCTGGTGTATTGATCAGCACCAGCTTACAACTTGAGGAGCAACAGTAAGTCTGCCAACTGCTGCATATGAGATCTTTGTCTCACTTTTTTCTAGATGGCGAATGAAAGCTGACAGAGCCAGGCTTGAGTTCATGTATCAGACACTCAAGAAGGGAATATGCTTCAGTGGAATAACACTCTGCAATGCAGGATCAATGCCTGAACTAAATCACAGCAACTATACATGCCGTCGCTTGCTGCACTACATGTCAATGAGAGTTCAGTATCTGGTGACATCACTGCTGCAGGTAGCTACATCAGAAACCATCAAACTCTGGCTATCATTTAAAATCGGCAGGACAGCACCTTGTGACGCCTGCCTCCAAACCATCAAATAGAAGCTCTGGTATGCACAAGCTCACAATGCACTCCATTCCCTATGTTCAAACTTGCGTGCTCAGAGTGCAATCCTCAAGTATAAAGATTGCAACCTTTGTGAACAAGGAGCAAATATGAGGGCACACAATACCTCAAAGCAGTTGAAGCAAAGCTTGAGGCTGCCACCAGCACATATGAGTGTGCCCATAAGGCTCTCATAGTTCTTGCATCACTGCTGAATCAGACTGGGTGGCACTCCTCACTGTGGTCACTAAACCAAGCCGCTTGATGACAGATCTATTATGGGGGAAATCAGAGGGGACAATAAAACTATCTTGGATCTGGAATATGTGAGGAGCAGCACCTGATGAGATGGACAAGGACAATGCTTTGGAAGGCGTGTACTTTGTTTCTGTTTTGGAGGCTTCCTAAGGTTTGTGGTTAATTAGATAGGCAAATTGAATGGTGCAAAGCTAGGGCACAGGCGATGCACTGGGCTGAAGAGGTGGAGCTGCTGAAGGAAGAGATGTGGAGAATCCTACAATTTTTTGAATGGAATGTGCAATGATGGGACAAGTGAGGGCTTGAAGATACCTTACATGACATGGATGATGATGATGAGTGCAAGGGACTGATAGCATATGCCAAGCGTCAAGCTTTTTTGTATTGAAGGCTTGGTGAGTCCTTCAGGGCTAGTTGGACTGACACGTTGGCACTGGCAGACATATTCAACCACTCCCTCATCACTCAGAAAGACATGGACATTGATTGATTACCCATAGTACATGCATATGTAGCAAGATCCAATATAAATTTGTGAGCTGTCTCGTTCAAACAAGTATTAGGTGTCTTTGAGGTTCACTCTGGCGTCTCTTTTGTGTGGCAATGAAAACTAACATTTGAACTTGACTACTAGAATGTGCGACACACTATTTGCAAGTTCAAGGTATTTGGAGAGATAGATTACGGGCGAAGGTGCGCGGCGCCTCCCGGCTCTGATAGGACTTTGTTCTAGGGGAACAAAAAGTGAGCTGCTATCCCGAATTTTAGGAGTCTGATGATGCGTGCAGCAAACAATGTGACATCCCGAATCTTTAGGAGGAGGACAATGTGACTTACCAAGATTACCGAACCAGTGGTAAGGTGTATCGGAGGAATTCTTTGTGTAATGCGGGCGCTAGGATTTGCACATGCCTACAGAGATACACTACAAACATGTCACTCGCCCACCTGCCCTTGACCTTTACTACATCGAATGGGACGTTCTGTAGGAGGTATTTGAGCATTCCTCTGATGCGTATCCCATGGCCTTGTAATGGCTGTATGCCGGCTTCTTTGGTTGTGCTTGCCAGCCTCTTGAGGAAGTTTGTTTTTGTGAGAGGATGGTGGGATGTTTTGTGCCAGTATGCAAAGAGCACACCTTTTGGTGGAGGGTTATTAATGTGCCTATGGTTGCACAGTGCTTCCTCTGGATCTGTGAGCCCTGATTGACACACCCAAAATATATCCTCCCCATCTATCGCTGTTTTGGTTCAAGGAATGTGAAAATTGGTCATTTCAAGCCCTTGGTGGTACCGCATGTTTTGAATGTCTGAAGGTTTGATGTGGATCTTAGGGTCGAAAGTGTCTAGGCGGGGCACGGTGAATTCGCCAACACGAGTGCATGTGAAGAAAATTGTTGTGAGGCATGTGTAAATGGTTGTGTCAAGCGGGTTGCTGATATGGAGTTTTTGGCGGATGGTCAGGATGACAGGGATGGTGTAAGGATCCTGCTTTGGCTTCTTCGAGGAAATTGGAGCTAAGGAGCTTGCTGCTTTGAGTAGTGCATCGATCTCTGCATCTTCTCCGAGCGTTCATGCAACACCGTGCAATGTGTGCCATGCTCTGACACTGTACACATAGTTGGCTATGGTTCTTCCTGAATAATGACCAGTGAAGGTTCAACAATTCAGATGGTTAGTCTGAACAATGTTGGGTCTTGCTGCCTAGCTACGTTGTCTAGAAGACAGTGTTCGACCCTAAAGGGTTTCTGTACTAAGCTCAAAGCTCAGAGAGTGAGGAAACTACGAAAACTCAAACTCAAGGTGCTGGAAACTGGTGAAGAGGTAACTTGATTATGTAAGCTACAAAATAGCAAACATAAGGTAAAGACAGTATCTACAAGCCTAGTCAGGAATGAGTCTCTACACCAGCCATTTTGGTGATGAACAGGAATATTAGCACCTGGCTTGCCGGTGCACACTGGTTCTCTGGAATCATTTTGCTGTCGCAAATAGTGCTGCCGTGGTCTGGTCCAGAACCATGGTTCAAACTGGACTTTTGGTCCAGTTCTCCATGGTTCGGTCCACAGTTCTCACATCAGCCAGAACCGGACCGGAAAACAGTTCTCGGTTCTAGGTCTTCCTGAATGGTCCCGTTCTGGTTCGGCAAGGCCAAACCATTCCAAACCATTATCGACTTCAAATTCGACTGCAACTGCAACAAAGTCAGTCTCCACATCAAACTGCTGTCTTCGGGATTTGCACTATTGGTTAATCAGGCTACCTTCAGCCTTTTCAAGGTAAGTACTAATCAATCAATTTCTCACATGACTTTCTATTTCTCTTTTTCAAGGCACCTTTGATTTGCATCCCACCAATCATCCAGACTGAACCATCACTCAGCTCCATCTTGCCGTCGTCCACCCACAAATTACAGGTATGTGCATCTGAATTTAATTCTTTTTTTAAAAAAAATCTCATTTGAGTCAGGCTCTATAATTATGTGCATGTATCCTTTTTGTCACTGGTGAAAGCCGTCTTCCTATCGACTGTCTCATTCAAATTGTTTTGAAGTTTTTGACTTGATACTAACCTTACATTTCAGGTACCCTCAGCTCCTGTTGCCAATAAACCCAGCCTATTCCCTACCTTGTCTACTCCACAAATAACCACCACCACTGCACCTACAACATCATCTACACCCTCCATACCAGACTTTTTCACTAAGCCAATTGCACCGTTGATGCCTGCACCTGCAGCTCCTTCGTGTTCTTTTGGTCCCATGGCCGCACAGCTGCTGTTCGCTGCACCTACTTCCACATCCACCAATCCCTTCTCTGCACCAGCACCATTCCCCTTCACAAAACCAACCCAGTATACTACCTTCCTCGATGCCAACATCTACATCGATACAAGCTAACTCACCATCGATATTTAGTACCACTTCAAGCAACACTGCCCCAACTTCTGCCCCATCCACATCTGCACCGCTGAAGTTTGACTTTGGCAAGAAGCCTGCGAGCACGATCCCAAAGCCTACTGCTGCACCTTCCCCTACCACAACTGTTGCCAATGCCGCAAAACAGACTTGCCCTTTATTTGCGTTTTCAGCGGCTGCTCCCCAATCCAGTCCCCTGGGAGTGAGTTCACATGGCCGATCATTTTCATGAAGGCCGCTTACCGTCATGGACATCTTTCAGCAGCTACAGAGGCAGAGGAGTACACACAAATGTTATTAGAGTAGTTACTCAATGTGTAGACTAGTATTTCGTCAATTTTTTTGCTGTCCATACAGAAATTCTTTTGGTTTGGTTCGAGTTCAGACCGCAAAAAAACTGAACCGGACCATTGAGAATGGTTCTCAATGGTCTGGTTCTGGGTTCAATGATTTCGCAGAACCGGACTGAACCAGACCACAGCAGCACTAGTTGCAAAATACATGATACACTAATAATCCTGATCCGTAGTTTTCTTGCGTACTCTTCGCATATGCATGTAACATGACATCTCAAATCTTCTCGATTTCAGGCTGCAATAATGGTAACTGTTTGCCCTGGGCGTCTCTTGGGGATCGCGACGATGCAGGTACCCATAGGTATAGCTTATCCTATGTTGGATAGTGTGGTCTGAGTGGTGAGGGTGAGGGCAAGAGGTTAACATTATAAGCTGTTAGTATGTCAATGGAGTTGATGTCTGTATTGTAGTGTGTACCTACTACTTTTTTGATGCTTTGAATAGTTCTTCTCCTTGTCACTCAAGCTCGTAATTGAGGAGGGCATGTCTCTGGAGCTCGCTAGGCTGGTGCTCTTTGACCATTGCGTGAACCTGCTTAAGTTGGGGTCTGGGGTGTCGTGATCTGTGCTTGATGGTGCTACTGGATATGTCCATGATGAAAGGACGGAGCTCGATGGGGATGGGGATTGGTGGGAGCATTTGGCAAATGGGGGGATATACACCGCGGGATGGTCCATCTGTGGGGTTGGTTTTTCTTGGCACATATCTAGTAAGAACTGTGCATTGAGTAGCACTTGCGGCAAGGTGTATGCGCTTGAAGACCTTGTTGCAGGCCTTGTTTCTACTCTGGCCAGACCACCACCCTTCAACAACCCCACAATTGTCTCCACAAACCTTGAAATAAATACTGGCGGGGCAGGAACTGAGGATTGTGAGCACCAAGAGTTCAAAACCAATGCTTTTGGCCCATCCGATGTCTCGGTTGTCCCACTTCCACCCTGGGAGCAGGTCCCATGCCCCCCATCTCCCATTGATAAATATTCCGATCCCATGACCAGTGCTAGCATCTGAGTAAGCATAAAAATTGTGTGAAATGCAACAACCTGGGATTGTGCACAAGAGATTTGGGGCACTGAGGGTTTCTTTCCACCAATTGAGGTCTGCTGCAGTGTTGTGCAGGGGAGTGTGAGGTAGGAAAGGGTGGTCTTTAAATATCCCCAGCATTCGCTCCAAATTGGTGAGGTAGGCCCGACCTGCCGGTATGATGAGCGCTGCATGTAGCAATTTCCTGTACAGTTTTTGTACTTCCTGCAGGGTGTGCATGCTGCGTGCTTGCCACGTGTCAATAGCTCCCAGGTATCTAGCTGTCTTTTCTGCTGATAGTGATATTGAGAGCTTGGGGATGTCCCACAGGATTCCTGTGTAGTTTGGGTTGGGGCTGAATACCTTGTCTTTCAATGTTTCCCATATGATGCCTAATGGCTGGGATTCACAGTCAATGTCGGCCATGCAACACGTGAATTGCACATCCTCCGCTGAATGGAGTGATGCTGATGAGAGATCCTTGATTGGGAATGCACAGTCTTTGTCGAATTCCTTATGTGAGTCATCCAGTAAAATTTTTCCTCTATACCATTTCCTACTGCGATCAATGATGGGCCCTACATTATATGTGATTTGTTCTGCCCATTTCTTACATCTATTGTTATATTCCAACAAAAATTTCCGCTTAATGCGGAAAAATATGTAATCGTCCACCCATTTCGATACAGGACCGAGTCCTGATGCTCTAAAGATGTCTGCTCCTGCATCTGCAACATTACTGTAGATGCCTGCTGAGGGTCTGAAGCTGAAACACAGAGCCGTGTCGACTGTGAATGTGTCATTGCCTGGTAGGCGCACGACCAGACCGGCCCATTAGGAGTGGTGCAACGGTACTGTTTGGTAGGCTTTGGCTACGTTGTGTATGGCCACCTGGGAGCCAGGCAGTAAGCTTTGGATGGTTCTGCAAATGGTAGTGAAGGTGCCATATGTACACAGAAAAAGGTTTGAATCAACCCTCAAATTGATTAATCTGATGGGTGGGAGTGGATTAATGGGGAAGGATAAGTTCTGTATGAGTCTAAATTTGCTGGGTTTGCTGGGCTTAGGAATAATGGAGAGTGGAGACATCTGAAATGGCCCGATGATTGACTCAAGCTCTTTGGCTGCAAACGGGCCAATGAAATGGTCTTTAGTGAATTCAGCATTGATGATATTCTGAAAGGGTTCCGAATGTATAGTGACAGATACATTATTGGGGGGAATGTATGTATGTTCGATGGAGGGAATGCCTCCTGAGAATCCTGTTTCAAGGCATCCCGGGATGTGTGGGTATTTACTGGTGAGACTGAACTTTTCCAAAGCCTGGTGCCATGTGCTCGCGTGGTATGGAGTATGGGCCTTAAGCCTTCTTGCCTCGAGGGCAAGTCTGGGCTCCATGGTCCTTGTTGCTGCAGCCTGAACACACGTGGGCTGAGTTGTGGTTTTCAGCCAAACATCCGCCCAGTCTCTGCCATCTGTAACAAAGGGAAAGGCCGTTTGTACTGATGATTCGCCTGTCTTGTCCCATAAGTTGCTTGCATCGCACTGCTGGATGTTGTGCGAGAATCGGCCCAGGCAAATGGTGCAGGCGGAATGGCTGTGGGAACCTGCGCCTCGAGAAAAACCCTTGTTTTGCTGCTCTTGCTGCTTGCCTTTGTACGCTGATGGGGATCTATCTGCCCTCTTTCAGTTTCCTGCTCAGATGGGAGAACATTTATGTTCATATGAGTCTCTGTACGAGGTCCTATGGTGCTGTTGCATTGAGGCTAATGACTTGGTGTTGTTGGCCTGTGTTAGCATACCATGTTGTGAGTTGAAATGTCCGCGTGAGATGAGATGCGGGCATCCACATGAGCATGGTGTGGGCATCCGCATGTTAAAGTGCGGGTAATGAGAGGTTTGAAGTGTGACAACATTTGATATGAGAAAAGGGAGATTTGTGCGAACGTTTCATAAGTTACTTATCTTGCTATTCAACAAGGATGATACGCACCGTGCTAAGGGTTCTTGATCGCACTCTATCCCACATCTCTTCATTTATTGATTGTATCAATGTTTCATTGATGATGCCAATGTTGAAACCTTCGTCACGCTTGAGGCGATTGTGCCAGTCTAAGCGGACTCGAGATGCGTAGTGCAAGATAACTAAGTTGCTGAGTTTGCTATTGTTGCGAATGGCATGGTTTTCCAGGTGCCAAAAGAACAGGGCTAAGGTGTCTAGATGGGTTTGCAGCCATTTGGCCGTGTTAGCCTGCATTAAGAAGAGGTTTTTTGCCTGTAGGAAAACAGAGAAAGAGAGTTCATGGTCAGGGATCGCTGACTGGGAGGCTTTGAAGGCTGACACTGGACAAATGGTTAATTGGTCGTCCAGTTTCGTTAGGCTGAATGTGTTGTCGGCAATGGATCGAGACGTTCTCATAGCCTCTTTACAACCCTCTGGGGAGAAGTACCACAGTTCTACGTATTCAAAACTGTTTAGCTTCTGAATCACGTATTGAGAGGGACATGGGGCAATAGCATCACCAATGGTGGCTGTTGCGCTGAAGCTATTCATCTTGGGTTTCTTCTTCTCTAGCTCGGTGCATTCTTTCTCAGCTTCAGCCTCCTTCACTAAGTGTTCTTCTTCTTCACATGCTGCCCTTGCTTGTTCTATTTCAGCCTCAGCTTGGGTGTCTTCCTCTTGTCGACAATTCCATTGGAGGATTCTCTCCTCGTGGCCTGTTATCCAGGTGTTTCTAAGTCTTTCTGCTATGGCTTGGTGTGTAGTACCCATCATGATTATCAAGTCTTGTATGGCTGCGAATAAGTCGCCAGCAAAGTCTGGGCAAATTTCAAGAGATGGGTCAGCCGTATTACTAAGATAATTGGGTTGCTTATTATTTAGTTTGCGAGCAACTCATTTGACAGTACTTGAGGATTTGGGAACTTAATAAGAGCGAGACTAAATGTATAGAAAAGAAATTTCTAAGATGACAAAGTGTATGGGGAGGATTCTTCATTGTGGTGAAGAAGCGAGGTGTGCAAAAGCTCCGCTTGTCATTCACTCAAAGACTTAGTTTTATTGCTTCCGGTCGTGCCTCGCTACATACATAGAATGACAATATGTGTATGGGAGAGTAAACAGGGGGGCAAGAACAAGGGGCAAACAGGCGGCAGGCAAGATGCATCAGCAAAATGGGCAAGTGGAGCACTGATGCATCATGACACATTATGTTGCATCAGCATGGGAGGAAGATGATGCATTGTGATGCATCATAGTGCATCAGCATGGGAGGGAGTCACTGATGCATCACAGGTGCGCTACAGTTACCCTGTTTGATGCATCAGCATGCCACGAACCTGTGCAATTAATTACAAGTTGTGGTAAATGTGTGATACAAATTTTACCATAATCCATAAGCACCTATAATCTGTAGGGCTGATATATCAATGGAGGATCCTACCTAGAAGCCTGCTGTTGGCTGGATTGGTTCCCCAGACCTGGTTTCTTGCTTCTTGTCACTCATCAATCCTTCTTTCTGATTTGGTCCCTGGGGGTCTTGAATGGGGCTGTCAAATAAGCTTACTAATCTGATCAACATAGTCCGAAACAATAGCTCACCTAGACTTGACCTAGACCATTTGCAATTTAAAAGTATTGAGGAAGATCAAGATTGGTCACATGATGCCAGCCACATCCGATTTGATCAAATTCTGAACATCAAAGTCACAAGATGCACTTTTTCCTTGACTGACATCAGGAAATTTTGGACTTAGTGAAATTTTGCTTGTCAACTTCAAGTGACATCATCACTTTTACTGCACCAATTAGGAAATTGAAATTTCAGACTTGGTGAAATTTTTGTTGTACACTCACATCCCTTGTAATTAATGGTGATTGATTGGTGCACCTTGGTTAGTTCTTTGAATTTTTCCCCTTTGAGCGGGCATACTAAGTATTAGCAGAGTCTTTCATTGCGTGTTGTGTTGAATATGTTAAGATCGTGCTCAAAGGTTCAATCTGAAGGGCTTGGCTTCAGCTTGTGCGCTGCACCCCTTACCCGAGTACATGCCCCTAACTTCCGAAGGCTAATGGACGATGTCCAGATTCTGATTGTCCGATGTGCGGGAATTCCGGCGGACGTTCGGGAACAGGTGATAAGACTAATCCGGATGATGTCCGAACTAGAAAGGAAACAGCAGAGGACTACCAAAGGTAGAGGCGGAGGTAATAAGTCTATCGGGATCGACCCTAAGACTAGCGGAGGTCAACAAGAGAATAACTCAAGTCAAACGGAGGGGAGAATGAGCAGAGTCTAAGATAATATTCGAACTAAAGATGTACATAGATTCTACAGGGTTTATATACTATGGAGGACTTAATGGAGGACAAGCCAGCGCAGTCCGAAGCTATGTGAGGCTGTGGATGGAGGTTATAGAAAAGTCAAATGCTAGTCTATTGAAAATAGTAAATGAATCCGGAGATGAGAACAGAGGAAAATAAAGGCAGAAGTGAAATGAGGTATGGAAAATAATATAGTCTAACTGGAATAGGAACGTACAAATGGATTAGGCACGGAAGTTAGACGCGGGTCGGATCCAGACATAGATAGAAGTCGGTCAGACCCGGATATCCAGAAATGATGTGTGTGATACGTCCAGGTCCGGAACATGGGATATGACAGAATAACTGCTTATCAAGGCATTGGCATGTTTAAATTTCATGAGCCCCCACGAAGATCCTTACACTGGCACCTCTGAGTCTCCAACCACATCCCAAAAGCTGTAAGATGATGGATCGTGATTCACATATTATCAACTATATACATGTAACAATATATGACCAAAATGAACCAACCCAGACTGCTACTTACTGACATGTGGTGGACTTGGTGAAGTGGGCTGTTTTCAATGGGTGGCAGTCTGCCATCTCCCTCAGTCACAGCATCCTTTGTCTTTTGACATTTGGATGGCCTATGTGGTTGTTTGAGAAGATTCACAGTGTTGGGTGGCCCTTCAAGAGCTGTCGCCTGTTGAGCTTGAGTGGGAAGACATAAAGGAGTCTGCTGGGGGAGAATAACAGAGACTGATGCTGGGAAAATAGCGGGAAGTGGTGCAGTCTGTTCAGGAACTGAAACTAACAGGGAAGGAACCAAAGGAAGGGTGGGAACAGAGCTGGAACAGACCTGCACAGCACATAGTGCAAGACTTACAGTAGCAACACAAGCATGGTAAACATGTATCATTCATCATAAAGACTGTGTACCATATGGAATTGTGTTTAACTATGCAACATTAATGATCAATAGATGTATGAAATGAAATGGCGATGGTGTAATTCCACAGAAAATGAGTGCAAACAATTGAAATGATCGAGTTAGTCAAGCACAGCTTGGAAGACGACGGTGTGAGTCTTCAGTGCCTCTGTCTTGGCACTAGTACAAGTGTCATTAATGAGATCCAAGACCAGAGAAAACTTGATACCTAGCAGCCTTTGCCCATCAATGCCTAAACCCACGGCACTTGGATTTGTGGCAGCGGTCTTTTTCAATCTGGTCCATCAAGTTTAGGATACCTTCATGAATGGGACGGTATGTATCGACATGCAATTTTCCCACGCGCCACACGCCTTTCCTGTATTCATCAAGTGCCGGAGCCAGCTGAAATAGATCAGCGCACATTCAGGAAAAATGAACCCACTTACTATTGTGGCAGCGAGTGCTACTGCACCTTTGGGTACGGAATTCCCAAAGATGTCAGGAAAAAATCGAGCCAGCGCGTTCTTACCCATGTAATAGTACATTTTACAAAGATCCTCCAGTGTGACATGTGCAAGATTATTAGTGTGGCCCTGCGTGAGAGGTGAGGTCAAAGCTGATCGAGCAATTTTATTCATACCTGTGAGTCCAGTCCGCCTCATAGGAACTTCGCCTCGTCCAGAAGGTCCTTTATGCCACTACGAATGTGTTTCATGGCGTCATCATTGTCTTCAATTTAATCAGCTTTGCGGAATAGCTCGTACCGACTTTGAACAGTTGGGTGGGCTGCTTTTTTGAACTCGGAGTGCATGTTTCCTAAATCATCCCATAACTGTGATGATATCGAGTCAACAAATCAAATAGCAAAAACAGACAAGGAAACGAAATACTATGATAGCCATATTATGCTTTTAGCTCTCCCAATAGCCTTCCTCCACGCCGCGACCTTCCACAGCAAACTGATCGTGTAGTTCTGCTAGAATTTTAACTGCATCCTCAGCAAGGAAAGTCTCACAATGAGGGAATAAATTATCGAGAGATTCAAGCCTAGACCACTTCTTTGCCTTCTCAAGTAAGTCCCTGTACACCGGCAGGTAAAACCAAAGCTGCGTTGGGATGGGGCCGTTTGATCGTTTGCGACTCTTCATCGCAGACTGGATTTCATTGTCATCATCTCCATCCTTCTCGGTCTGCTCTTCTTCAGCTTCCTTGCCTTCTTCAATACAGTCTTCACCTCATTGGCATTCTTGCAAATAGTCTAGATCAGAGGACCTAGGACGCCTGTTCCTTTCTTGGTGCTGAAGAAGGACATCACCACATTGATGGCGACTAGATGATTGTGCTTCAGACTGAGCAGGACTGCGACAGTTGTGGTGGCCAGAAGACTGTTTTCTGGACTGGACACGATGGTTGGGTGGTACATTGGGCTGAGAACAAGGACAATTGGAGGGTTGATGTACATTGTTGTGGTCAGTGGCTGGAGCTGATGGTGTCCTACATTGGTTCTCGCAAGGTACTGGTTGTCCTGCACATCTATCAGTGGATCCGCATCCCAATATGCATTCTTTCATAGGAGGTGTGTGCTCTTCTTCGTTTTCACTATCTGAGAGTGATATGGGTGATATCATACACCATTTCCCAGGAGGTATGTGCTGTTCATTATCTGTGTCAGTATGATATCCTTCTGGCATTAACCTGTGTTCTAACAGTGGGCTGTCAAGCAAAACAAACCACTAAGAAATAAGAGAACTCACTACAAAGGCAGGGGTCGTTGACTTCAGGGGTTCCTGGCCCTGCATGATAATAGTTAGCTAGGTCAAGGACTGTACAAGCTAGCACACACTGGTTATATTGATGTCAGTAGATGAGCGTGCTAAAGGAAAATATTAAGTGTAACAACAAGGAACCACAAATTGACTCACATTGATCTATATCCATGCCTGAAAGACCAAACAGCTCATCATCATTTTCGCTATCACCATTGGCATCACCTGGACCATTCATCCCGTCATCCCAGCCACCATCCTCATTGTCATATTCCTGACCCTGATTATGCGCCTCTCCATCGAGCTTCGTATCTTCATCAATGTTGTCGCTGTCAGGCCTCAAACCGTCATTGTATCCATCATTACCATCCCAGTCCTCATCAGGCTTTGTACCTTTGTCATCATTGAAGTGGTCAGATGCAACTGTACATTGTGCTGACCTGGTGGCTGGTGGAGTGAACCCATATTGTCCCCTGGGTTTGGCAAGATGTCAACTTGGATTAACCGGCTGTTCGTCGTGAGACTGATAGCCTGCTTCGAACTCCACAGCTGGAGAGTCTTGAACACGAGTTTGAGGCTTGGAGCGACACTTCGCTGGCTAAGGCGCCAACATGTTCACAGGCTGCGACTGTAAAGCAGGGTTGGCTTTCTTGCATGGATATTTTGTTGTTTGGACACGCTCAATATTCTCCATCTGTTGAAGACGTCCTCCATTACCTCGGTTGTTGTGAGTCGAATGTCATGTTGCTATGAAGTAAAATGTGAGCAGAAATGAGTAGTGTAGATAATTACCTTGCTTCTCCGACTTGTTGTTCTTGTTCTCCTTGTTTGCAGTGCTCTTCTTGCGTGGCACCATGGTTTGCAACCCAAAGAGCTGCAAGGCAAGTTCAATTTTGATTATTATTTATTAGATGTTTGGTTCGAACTCTGGTAGAACACATATCTGCAGAAGCATATCAACATGTGGCACAATACAAAGCCTTGGTACATAGAAGAATAGGTATAGTGTAAGTGAAAATGTAGAATAATATCTCATTATGATCAAGACCTAAGCCCACTATGGTGCCTCCTACTCTGCCTGGTAGAATTCCCCCTGGTTGCTCTTATAGGATGAGCAGTACCAGAGTTCAATAATCTTCTGACTCCACTAGTAGTTCTCCAGCGCTTTGAAGAGCATTGATTGTCGAGAATAGCACCACTCCTTTTCGCCTTGGAGGCTAGATATGGTCTATCACCTTCGGTAATAAATGAAGGTGCTTTACCATCAAAAACGAGCTGCCTGATGCACATATGGACTGAAAGAGGTTCATCATAGTTGTCATCATCAATGGCTGGCCAGATTGTGTTGATTAGTCTTGTGTGTGTAAGAGGCGAGTTGATGGTGGGTGTAGTACCACAGCTGTCAAAGGTTTTCATACAGTTGACCTGCTCACTAAGAAGCAAGCACAGCTTGGTGATGAGAGTCAAAAACGGCTGAAAGTATGGAGTAATGTCTGATATAATAAGATCAGGTTGTTCCATATGTTGCTGCTTGATCAACCCTATTGTGTCCCATTCCCTATAGATCCACTGACTGATAATAGTCTGGTTGAAAAGCTTATCATCTCGAAGCTTGTCACCAGGGCCATCATACATCACGCAGATATAGATGAAAACATGGACGAATGATTCCAGATCATGAGCAACCATTTGTTCACATGGAATGCCATGCTCCGAGTATTGCAGCAGAATGCCACTAGCCATGAACATCAAAGTTCCCTGAAAATTAGTGGCATATAAGGTTCAACAAACATATATATACAGATATACTAACAGTAAGGTCCTGTCGTCCGACAGCATGGTCAGTTCCCTTGGAAATCTTTGTCGCATAGTTGTAATCAATTAGGAGACCCCTTGCAAAGATGCCGTTGATGGTATACTCAAAATATATCATGATATTATTGAGGCTGATATCACAGTGTAATATGCCTTGACCGATGATCTCACAATGTGCTGTAAGAGAATGTAATTAATGCCTATATGTATATGATTCTCAACACTTACCATTTATCACATCTATTAAACACTCAAGCAACTCCATTCGACGAGAGAAGTAAGTGATTGGAACAGCATATGATTCCATGACCAAGTGTTGATGAATATCTAGCTCAGCCACATTTGTTCCTGTGAGTAACATTTTCCGATGAGAACCCGTGGTATCAGGACACCCAGAGACCTGAATGTCCCATGACTTGATGAGCTTTGGAACCCCACAGATATCTTTTAGTATCTCCAGAATTTCTTCTTCTACACTCGAGCGGGCAGCAATGCACCAAGTATCCTTTACCACATAGAAGTAGGGACACTTTGGCCGTTTGCCCCTGATGACAATATCATCACATGTGTCTGGATCCTGGACATGCCAGCACATGGTGGCTCTGCCTCTGATGGTGGCCCTTGCAAAAATTGGCTTGATGATGTGGTAGGTCTTGTCACTGACTTTGATTGAGGGGATGGTTTGAGAAAGTGTGTGGTGGCGAGGAATTTTGGGTAACACAATTGTAGGATCATAGCCAAGATTTGCGAGGCTCAAGTAGACACTCCCACCCAGTATGCCCATGAGCATGACTGGCATTTTGTGGATATGATAGGGTAATGAATGGACTGCTCCTGAACGATCAAACAAGGTGATTTGAAGGAGGAAGTCTGTGATAGACAGTACAAAAACAAACCGACAATTCAATTGCACTTTATATACTGCATACGCCTTTGCGTACAAGGTATCCAATAATTCGGGCCGCATTGCAAGCTTTGATAACTCACAAAACATAAGTACATTGTTCCACGCTATGAGGTCTGGCCCAGCAGGATCACTCCCATCGCTGTCCTGCAACACAAGATTGGGTTTGACTGCAAGTGGTGTGCCTGTCATTTTGCATGTAGAAAAAAAGCCAGTCCATCGACGACCCGAAAATGCTGAAAGTGTATCCATCGTGTTGGTCTGTGACTGTGTGTGGGGTCGACTTGGCAGAGGAGTTCGGGATATGCGTAGAAAGTATCTGCTCTCCGACTCTGCACAATGGCAACTTCCTGATTTCTTGAGACACTTGGCAGCTAGATCTCAATGAAGTTCTTCAATGGCGATTGGGATCGCCTTCATGATCCTGTTGAAAAAATCTGCCAGCATCTCCTCATCATTCCGGGATTTAATGCTAGCTGTCTTGTCACTCTCCACTTCCTCTTCATCCAAATTAGGTTTCTTTTTTCCTTTCCCACCTTTTCTATTGTCAGGTTGATGCAAGAGTGGCGGAAGAAAGGCAGGGTTCCAACATTTGCATGCCACATCATACAGATGTTGGCCGTCATCAGTCTTAAGGTATGACAATAATCTCTCATTTAAGACGTCAGGAAGGAGTGTATGAGGAAGCCAGTTGTTTCAACAATTATTGTCACTTTTTGATCCTTCAGGTTCGTATATGGTGGCATCAGCAAGTTCTGTCTGGTGAGCATGTTTTAGCTCCACGAGAGTGATTCGCTGGCCAAAGTCAGGAACTGAAGTTGTTGAACTATGAAGGGGAGAATCTAGCGAATGAAACTTGGGTATGCGTGTTCGATGCAGCTGGGCCATGCTCATCAAGAGTGGTGAAATAAGGTTGGTGGCCTCAGAGAAATATGTACATGCCAAGTTGCCAATGATATAGTACAAAAATATTTCTGGAAGAAAACTTAAATGATGAGTAATCACTAATCAACCCCTTATCTTCTTTGTCAATGCACTGCAACCTTCTCAGCTTCAAGTTTTCAAAAAGACTCAGATTAGTTTGCCTGAAGCCTCTATTTGCTTGTAGTGGCTTGCCTGAATGGTGAGTCAAACAATCCTGTGAGAGCCTTGCAATGCTGTGAACATAACACAGCAGCTCCGAGGTCACACTGATGATGATGTATGTCTCTTACTAGTCCTTCAAGTTTCTGGTTAGCTGTGTGATCCATAGACTGACAATCAGCGTTTAACACAGTCCTCCGACAATGTTTTAACTGACCTATTTCTAGGATTTATCCTGGAACATCGTCTCAGCTATGATGACCTTGTTTGCCACTTGTGTCAGTGCAGGTTATTGGTCTCCCGGAATGTTGGCATAATTCAATGTGTTGCTAACCCCCATTCCATATCGGGTAATATTACATCATCAACTCTCACATTAACTCAATTATTCATTTCATCAATGACCTTCTTGCTTCATCCTAGTCTACTGTATAAGCATGTCTATCAACGTCAACGATTACAATAATAGCCATGTGAACGATAATAGCATTCAAGGTCCTATGCCTGTAAGTAATTATAGCCTTCTTTATCAGCCGGATACTAATTGAGATCACTTATCAATAGCATATCAACAATGATAATCATAACAACACAGGCGCTATGAGTCTAGCTAGGACTGATCAGGTATTGACATCTCCGATTTATAATCATGTGTTACTAACACTTTAGGTAGTTTGATTCTCTCGCTGTAGGTTTGGTGCTTTGGTAGTACATTGCGGCGCTGATCAGTTGCCAGAACTTGTTGGTGCCAGCACCACAATTGGAGATTGATGTCTCGCACACCCCTGCCACCACGGTAAGTAACCATTTCCCCCCCTTCGCATCTCTAAAGTCTAATGACAACGATTACAGCACATTTGGAACAAGGTGTTCAATATCGCTGAAGAACACCTCCATTATGTGGAAGAACATCCTGGCATTCCATTGCCACCACTCAGGAGCCCACCTACAATGATCATGAAGGAAGAATGCTTGTTGACATTGGCACTCATAGCTGAGCAGGAGCATCTGCAACAGCAATGGGAAAGAATGCAAGAGATGCAACATTACCTTGGTCTTTATGGCAGGTTCTAGTATGATTTCAGATGCTTAGTGTTTTCATCAATTGTACTTCTACGATGGACATTTTTGTGTATATCTACGTGTCATGTACAATAGATCTCAGTTGACCAATGATCAGGTGAACAATGCATATGGCCTATCGCCATCAACCTACTTCCACCACAACTAACTCACCATCTTATCCATATTCCAACATCGCAGCTCATCACAATGATCATTGAGCAACCCATGTGGCCTATCGCCATTAACCTACTTTCACTACAACAAACTCACCATCTTATCCATATTCCAGCTTCATTGTCTGCATGCTGCAGATCACACATCTTCCACTGACCAAATAGCTTGTAACAAGCCGTGTCTTTATTACAGGTAGACTACAATAGGTATAGATCTGGCTGAGAGGTACCACATCTCTGATGCGAGTACCATTTGAATGCTGCGCACACCTTAAAATATGCATCCCAGCAGCTGGGTCCATGGTAACAATATCTAGATGCTCCACATAAGCAAGATATGTCCCAGAGTATTCCAAAGGGGTAATGGGGCAAAAATTAAGCGTAGATAACCGACACAATGACCTGTAAGAATTGTCAGTGATGAGGACAGAATGAACTTGAAGCAAATGCAAACCTTCTAAATGACTGTGGGGCCACTTGAATGTCGGATCTACATTCACAATGACTGCATTGTATCATCCGCATGGCCAGGTTTTGGAGGGTGGTTGGGCAATGACAGCTTGTGAGGGCTCAATGTTATGACTTGGATGGTATCTGTTGGCGACGCTCAAACAGAGCAGTATGTCGTCAATGGTCGAGGACGTCCCTGGGCTAGCCCAAGGTTAGGGGTCTTACTTGGCGAGGCTTCGGCAAGTAAGATTTGACGCCTATGTCCAAATCGGGTAGCTTATGTCAAGCGGGTGCAAGACGATAAGCTGTATCTGCCAAGGCTTACGACACCTGAAGGTTAATCGTAAGATTGTCATTAATTAGGAGGACAGAAGTCCGACTAGTTAACAGGGGCTTTGCTTGTCGATGAAGTCAATGAGTAAAGATCGAGACTAAGGACTTATCCACGATGAGCAGATAAGAAGATAGAATATAGACTGCTGGCTAGGCAGAAAGGATCACTCTTGTGAGAGTAGGAGGTCAAGAACCAAGTAGATTCAAGTTAAGTAATATAGTACATGGTAGCGAGTTTATATAGAGGACAGGAAGCGTATTAGTGGGTGATAACTCGTACTACCAAGAGAGGTAAGCGGTAAAGGGTAAGACTATAAAGGAAAGCACGTTCGAGGTAAGACACGAGTGATCCTGAACGTGCTGATAAGAAAGTGAGTCAAAGATTGAAATAAGAAGTGAAACGTGCAGGGGCACGATCGTGCAACTGCGGAGCTAAGTATAAGTACACATGCGCGACTGCGCACCGAGTCATAGATCAAGAAAGGGAACTGGGTAGAGGGGATGCAGCATGCGTCGTATCATAGGTTACCATCCGGATGGTAGGGGCAAGGGGACTGTCCACAGGATCAGTCAGGTGGTGGGACGGAGCATGGGTATGCTTCATCAGCGAAAGGGTCTGGCCAGATGTACTGGCTCTGTTGAAGTGACAGGTAGAGGGCAAAAGGAAATGCAAGTATGACAAGGATAACAAGGGTGAGGTCGGGGTAAGGGTGTGATGCGAGGGCTGATACGAGGAGGATGAGGAGAAAAATGGTAGGGGCCCAAGCGTCTAGATGTTCTTGTAACACTCAAGGCGTTGTTTGTGATAGCTTTTAAGCTGCATGCGAACCTTACACCAAACTTGCATGTGTTCAAATTTCAATTTACAATTGGAAGGTGCTCTTCTCCTGCCACCAATGACATGAACAGAACCAGCAGTGTCACATTCCAGATAATCTGCAAGTGCACCATGAAGGTTGTGCAATGCAAACTGTTCCGCAGCCTTGTCAACAGTCATATGGGTGAGGGTCAGGTTGGTGCTGAGGTGATATGCAGTAATTGATGTTGTGAATGTCCTGAATGGGTGGGGAGCACCGTGTTTGTTCTTGATCAGCTGTTGCGCACGTTCAAAATAGTCTTTGAAATAACGGACTCCTCCAGCTTTGTCGCCATTTCAAACATCCTCCTCCTCCTCCTCTTCTTCTTCTTCCAAACCTTCCCCTAACTTGATTTCCAGGGCAAGCACAAATTTTTGGCACTTTTCTTGACGATCAAGGTAACGACAAACCTGCTCGTTGTAATTGTGGTTATTTCCAGCATGCCCAGAAACCTTGATGTAGTCTATGTGTGCACACTCTGTTGGATCAGCAGACCACTGCATCACTGACCCGTGTGAGCGGATGCTAGGCACAACACCTTTCAGCAACTCCAATTTTGGGATTGTCCATGGCTTGTTTGCACCGGAGTTTCCTCATTGAGCGCCTGCATTGACAACAGCTTCTTTCAGAGTGTGAAAGCCCTGTAGGGCATGCTCGACCCTTGTCACAGAACCCTCAGTAAAACACAGTGCCTGCGCAAGATAGTGGAACTTGCAGAGTGAGTGAACTGTGGAGAGAAAGTCAGATGGTACAGCAGCTGCGATGAGACAGATGAGATACCATTGAATGTCTTGATGATCTCGGCCAGATACTTGTTTCAATGTGGAGACACCATCTTTGAAGTCGCGGTACCCAATCAGAACTTGCAAAAGCATGAAATGAAAATCTAATTTGTCTGTACCACTTGCATGCCGCAAAGAACTCAGAGACATCAGCATGTGCAACAGATCGCAAAACAGCTTTGATATGAGCAAGGGTGGACGATCCTTTCCGAAGTGGATGGCAGAAGGGATCTCTGAACTGATCTCGGGTGGCGGTGGTGACAGAGGACACATTGCTGCAAATGCAGGCAACCAGGAGCTCCTTGGGAGTATCTGCGACATAGAAAACCAAGGGCATGAAGCAATACCTGCTATTACCAACAGGGTCATTCATCATGATGCCCATTTTGGCAGCTGCCTTCAGTGGTTCGGTTACAATGCTGATGCACTGGTGGAACAGCCGATCCGCAAGTACGCCGTGCACCCTTGCATTAGAATGGACAAATTTTGGTACTGGGATAAGCGTGACAAGTAAATATGCATGGAGCGAAGCCTTAGCGTGTGAGGAAGAGGTGATGTTTGCCACACCTATCAGGAGAGGGTGAGCGTATCGATTACCAGATATATTGGTGACCTTTGTTTTGTCCAAGGACAAGATCACCCCAAGCAGAGACACACCCTGAGGGATCTGACACTAAAGAGGGTAAAATGAGCATTTAGCACTGAAAATTCACATATAAAATGTACCTGGAGGTACCATAAATGATCGCCCATCATAAAGCTATTATATACGTGAAATCGATGCAATCTGCAAGCTGAGGATCACTGAGAAGAGATTGTAGACAGTCGATCACATTGTGATAGAATGATGAAGCAGGTGTTTTATAGGGCAGTCAGCTATGACATCTTCATACTTCCAACGTGGGCCCAATGGTAACATCTCTACCCACTGGTGTAGCTCCTTGGCATGGTGAAATGAAAGGGAACTTTCCTTCGTCTGACATTCCACATAGGCATAATGCAAAGTTAAGAAGACCAAAGGGAAACTTACAGAGTCAAGATTTAGATATTTGTCAATTTCTGACATGCTAAGGTTTGTTCACATTAACCAATGAGCGACCTCCCAATCTTTCTGGCTGGCAAAAGGATACCAAGGAACCTTGGTTCTTCGACAAGCATAGATGTCTTGATCAAAACCGTCCATTAATGTCATTCCTCTGGTATAAACCCTTGGAACATTCAGACAGTATTTGACTGCCTGTCCCCACTCCACACCCCCTTCGACTGCTGAGGATTGCTGGCCAATGTCAGTATTTACCCCAGGCACATTGAGGGTAAACTGGTCGATATCACCGTTGGCCTGGTAAATATTGTTGTTCATCTCTAAGTTCGCAAGTTCACTGTTGTCGTCTGAAGAGTTCCTGCAGTGTTGTCCCATGGCATCATGATAGGACATTCGGATGAGTTGCAAATGGCGACATTTCTTGCTGCATCGAGACATAGGTTGATTCACATGTTGCAATACACGAGTATTATTTTTAAAATGCTTGCCACAAGACAGGCAAGGAATACTGTTTATACCAATAGCCAGAGTTGAATTATATGTGAGTCGTCGCAGATGATTCATGGAGTACATGGTAGAAAGATGATATCGGCAATTCCCGACAATGTTTGAACTTTGCACACATATACAATCAGTTATGTCACTTGATTCCAATACTCCATCACCAAGTCACAACACAAACACCGCAGACTATCCCATATATCTATCACAGTTATTGTGTCCTCCTTTTGTGAGTAAATGAATGTTCAAGTTCATTCAAATTTGATGCTTATTATATCTTGTCCAAGGATCCTCCATTAATCATTGCTGAGGCCAAGGAAAGCCCCCCACAAGATGTCAAAGAGGCCAGATGTTTCCTGGCACTAGTATGTGTGGAACATGAAGTACGCAGAGTGGAAGCTCAGCTTGCAGACCAACTTGTCACCAAGGAAAACACTTTGACTGAATATAGTCGTCTTAAGGCAGCGAAGGCATGGAAGAGGCTAGGAGATGCCGAGCTGATGGTGGGACGGGTGCGCTCAATACTATCAGAAAACGGGCTCTCTGTCTCTGAAATCACTCTTGCTACATGTCGGTTGGAGCAAACACTAATTGGCAATAACAAGCAGATAGGTGAGCATTTTTTTTTCATTAGCAGTACTCATCTCACCTTTCTATAGTTCATTTTGTTGCACAGTTGGACTGATAGTTGTATACAAGTGGAACATGTAAATTCAACTTGAACATATATTACATTGTGTTTTGTTGTCTTATTGATGTATTGTAATTAGTACTCGTTTTTCATATCTAATAACAAAATTTCAAAACGAAGTTCTATGTTAAACTGGCGTGAAATTTGTTATCCTAGTACCAACTTAAACAACCAATAACAAAATGTGTCTGTTGGTATCTGTTGCATCTGTGGTACCTTTGGAATTGGGGGACTGTAGGTCTGGAGCAAGAGGTGTGGGATCAAGTAGTTCAAGACACTAACCTGTTGTAACTTGGGTACCCCCTACGCCTACCATGACAGCGTGACCGATCATGTAATTTAGCCATATCAAGTAGTTGTTCATCGCACAATGTTAAGTCAAAATGTCTATTGCAAAGCAAAGCAGATAGCTGTAGCATGAAAACGAGTACATATGCAACTGGAATAGGTGCGTAAAGTAAGTAATCAAGCACTAAGTACAGCAAGAGCAGTCGGAATGGTTGTTTGAGCCTTCTTTGATGGACGGGATGGGCCTGCTTGTGCTCCAGCACATTTGGAACCATGAGAAACTAACACAGGCGCATTCTCCTTGCCAATCTCGCCTGGGGGAGTGTAGGGAGGCTGCCAATGAGTCTTCGGAATGCCTGCTCCAGGTCCATGAGCCTCATCTCCTTCCAAATGCTTGCAGGCAGCAGTACACCAATGTCTCTTTGTCCTGGAACCACATATTCCTGGTGCTCCAGGAAGACATGCTCGTGCATGTTGTATATTGACGTGTCATATTGATATTAATTAGGTGCCATTTGGACAGTGAATTTCGCATTCGAAATTCAAACATTCATCATGTGATCTTGCTGTGGGACTCTCCAGGAGAATTCCCAGATGCCACTCGGTGGAACAGTGCACTCCATACTTATGCTGACAACACATTGTTATCATGACAAGATCTCACTCATCGAGCTCATGATCAAGCCATTCCCTTCAATCCAAAGGCCAGGTTAATGCACCCTCTACTACTACATGTCGCAAACCTGCTGCTCACTGGACTACTGAGGAGGAAGCTGCCTTGATCCAGTACCTCCAACAACACATGAGCACCACAGGTGATGCCACCAGCACAAACTTCAATAAAACAGTTTTCCAGGGTGCTGCTCAGCATCTCAAAGACAATTTTCACCAGCAGCAAGGTGGTGAGAAGGTATGGTTGAGTTGTCAGATCAAATGGGCCAATGTGAGTACTGACTACTACGGGTGTGCCGGCATGCTACATGGTGTTAATACTGATTGTAATTTCTGTAGCTGAAGACCTCTTATTATGGTGTCCTCAAAATCAAGAATGCATCTGGATTCTCGTGGAGTGATGTGGATGGCGCAGGAATTTCGTTAGAGTATGAAGCGACATGGACGAATTTTGTCAAGGTATGTAGCTGCTATCTCAACTATACTTGCAACTCACCCTGTATTATTTTGAAAGATCCATAAAGCTGCAAAACTGTTCAAGAACAAGAGCTTTCTGCATTTTGAGGCCATTCACCACATGATGCCACGGAAGTCCCGAGGCAATTAGGTCTGCCAAAACAAACCTCCAGTCACATCATCCGAGGACTCAGGATCCATTCCGCTTGCTGCACATCATATGTCACACTCTGATCCCCTTGCCACTGCTGCAGCTAGTAGCAGCACTGCATCACCACCAGCACAACCACTTGCTGCTCCACCATTAGCGCAACCACTCACTGCCTTGAACTTGAGTCAGCTTACTGCAGTGACAGATGAGATCGGCTCTTCTCCAAGTGTCAAACACCACATATTTCAGCCTGGAATCATACCAGCATCACCAGCTGCTCCATCTATCTTCCTCATTTCTGACACAGACGCTGTGTCCTCCATTATGACCAGCATCAGCCGTCAAGAGAAGCGGAAGGCCAGCGCACTAGGCTCAGACATCTCAATTACTAGTTCGTCAAAGCGAGTCCAACCTCCCTCAGCAGCTGTAAAGGTGCAGCAGGAGAATAGCAGTACGATGGTCAGTCTTGCTGACATGCTCAAGGACTTCAACCAAACACTTGTGGACACCACAGCCGCAACATCTGCAAAGGATCTTGCACGTGCGGTTGCAATGGTCAGCACAAGCACTGTATTCTCAGACGATGAAAAAGTCGACTTGATAGACTATCTTGGATCAAATGAGAGGGAGGTCATCAAGTACCTGAATATGGATGAGAAGCTCAGATCTGTGTGGGTGCAAAGATGCTTCACTAACATTTGCCGCAGTAGTATGTAACCATTACCGACCATGCCAAAATGATTGATTGCAAACTTACCATGGCTTATGTTGCTGGTCAGATCGCAGAGAGTTTCAAGACTATTGTCTTGCGCCAGCTTAAAAACACCATGTTAAATTCCATCAGTTTGTACTACACTAATGTACTACACTAATGGATGTCCGCGCCGAATAGACTCTGCACAATAGTCCTCCCACATTGCCTGTGCTATAGCATCACGATGCTGTTCTGCACATCGTCTCTCAGCAGCATCAGCAGGCCCATCCCCAAGTTCCTCATGAGCCGCTCCATCCTCTCTGTCATCTATGATGCGGTTGTTCTTGTTATATTTGTCTTGATCGAGTAGGTCAGCGTCAGGGTCATGCCTCCAAATAAAATTGTGCAAGGCACACAAAGCCACTGGCACTCGTGCTTGAATGCTCATGTTGTACTCTAGTGGTAGTTGTAAAATTCGCCACCGGCACTTGATTACCCTGAAAATCTGTTCCACTACATTGTGCAGTTTTGCATGCCAGAGGTTGAATAGTTCCTTTGGGTTCTGAGGCCTTAAAAAATGCACCGGTCAAGAAAAGCTGTGAGAATGAGAACATGAGAACATACCTGAGGTTAGCCTGCTGCCATTCCTTGAGATGATAGCGCACACCGCGATATGGAACAAGCAGTGTGTTGCATGATCCGAAGCCGGCATCTGTGAGGAAGTATTTTCCAGGGGGAATGTGCAAGTCCTTTGTGTGCGCATCATTCCAGAGAGCCATGTCAGAGACAGAGCCATCCCATCCACAAAGTGAGTAAATAAAAAAGAAGTCAACATTGCGCATGAAAAGACAATTCTGGGAGAGATATCCTTTACGGTTCCGCATGAACGGCTGGTCCTCGATGGTGGTGAATGCGCGGATGTGAGAACCGTCAACAGTGCCAAGGCACTGATCAAAAAGTCGGATGTGCGCATCATTTAAGATTGTGGGAGAGATGGGAGTGTTGTGTTTAGGGAATTGAACATGTGAGGAGTAAAGTGGAGGTGTTGAAAAGAACAGTAACATGTGCAGCATAGACGAATTATAATACAATATTGATTCTCTACTTACTGTGAGACTGTATCCGATGAACGTTGGAACCTTTCTCCGATATGGCGGGTCGAGAGCCCTGTGACACAGGTGTACAGAAATATTGCAAGCTGTTCCTCCACAGAATCTCCATTGCAGGACCTTACAAACCCATTGGCTTGTAGGACTTCCAACAAACCATTGAAAACATTGAGGTTCACACTGAGATTGTGTTTGATGTGATCAGGGTGACCGACCATGAGTTCCAACACCCACACTTCACCCGTTAAAGCAGATGTGTGATAGGGTATGCGCGCATGGCGGGTTAGGAATAGTGATGTTCTGGCCCAGCTTAGGCTCGGCTTCGAAGGGCTTAGGCTCACAAAAATTCAGAGCCTAGGCCGTGAGCCCAAGCCAGCCCAAAGCCCAACCAGGCCATGGCTTTTTGCAGCCAACAGACAGCTCAAGACCATTGTGGCATTAGGCAGCATACTTACAATATATCTAGTAAATGTCCGTCTCAGTGTCCGACATGTCCTCAGCATCATCACCCAAAAGCAGAATGTCCCAACCTTCTTCGTCATCACCAGTCTCTTCTACTTCCACTTCTTCATCGTCGTCGTCCAGGTGCTCCAACTCAACGAGAGACGATGGTGCAGGCTCACGGAACAGAAGATCGTGTTGTAGTGCACATTTAAGACACTGGAGTGCTTCGACGATATCGGCCTTAAGCCAGGTTGCGTCAGTTTGGTGATGGTGATACCACCTTGCGAGAACGCCCTCTCACTGGAGACCAACGATGACATAATGGCCAGATAATCCCGCGCAAGTGAAGCCCAAATGGGGTACCTCTGTGCATTTATCTTAAGTAGTAAGATTATCATTAGCGTGAAATTTTTGAGTAGCGAAAAAAATATGTACACCCCACCATTGAATGGTAGACATGCCAGATGGTGGAGCTGCTTCAACTGTCTCGAGGTAGGCCAAAAATTCAGCCCGCCATGGTCTTGTCGGGTCACCAATTGAAGTAGGCACTGGGTTGGCTGATGAATCATCCTCGGAGTCACTGAGGACTTCGCGAATTAACTTCTTGAGACTGCCAGTTCTGCTGGGCTTAGTTGTGTGTTGCGACGTCAATGATGTCACTTGGTTCAGCTGAAGATACCGCGCTTTGAACTAGTTGTAGCACATTCAGATTAAGTTGATAAAATAAAAAAGATGACTCACCACTGTCTCTGCAGTAGAAAGCACGTCATCGTGCAGATCCTCTGGCCAATGCTTCGTGAACTATGACATTTTCCCTGTGGGGTTGAGTACTGAAGTGCAAATGTCAGACTCACAGTCGTTCATGAAAAAATAATCAATGTACACATTGACAATACATATGCAGCAGAGTGTGTCGTCTTCTCATAATACTCATCTACTTTGGCAGCTGCATCTTTGAGCGTGGGAGCAAAATTCACATATTTTGGCCTTTCTGCATGTGATGACCAAGCCTTGTGAAGAGTTTCGAGTGCCGGGATTGCAAGGTGTAAGGTTGAACCTTGTTCAGATGAGAAAGCTTGTTGGGCCACGTCAGCATACTAAAAAACCAAGATAAGTAGAAAGCTTCAAATAAATAGAAAATAATGTACCAAGAGAAGATCGGCAAACTGCCCAACATGTGTCCATTCAACGTTTGACAACTGCAACAAGTCAATCTTCGCGCGTCTAGCTAAATCACGCTCTTGACGACTCATCTCATATACAAACGTGTCAACGTGTTCCTTATTCATCTCTGCACAGTTGAGCATAATATAAGTGGAGGACCACCGAACCTTCATGTCGATTAACAGTTGCGTCGGCTGGGACACGCCTCCCTTGGTTTGAACATTCCGGTACAGCTCCTTTCGTTTCACAGAGCAACGTTCCTTAATGCAAATGCTACGAATGAGGCCAATTTCATCTCAATTGGACAGCTCATGCGCTTTCGGATCATGGGGGTTGTAATGAGGGGATTTGCTGTACAAGCTGATCAAGGTCTGTGTCGCAATGTTGATAACATGGGCTAGGCAGCTATTAGATTTTTCAGAGAGCAATTTTGTTAAGTAAGAAGTGATAATCAAACATACTTTATTTTCCGCTGGCGCCAGGGAAACTCCTTATCATATTTGGCCTCATATAGCCTTGAGAATTCCTGTAGGGTGGTGCCATTGTTCGCGGCATTGTCACAAGTGACGTGTCCAAGCTAGTGTGATTTATGAGACTAATGAATATACTTGCAGTAAACCTAACTTACCTTATGCGTGACACCAACACGATCGAGGATTTTAAACAAAGCACCACCGAGACGCTTCCCTGTGTGGGCATTATTGACTTGAGTGAATCCAAGCAGTGCACTTTCGAGTTCCCATTGCATAGTAGTCTTCTCTTCAATCCAGTGTCCTGTGACAGCAAAGTAACCATCAGTATTTTCGGCCTGCCATGCGTCACAGGTAGTATTGATGGCGCCCTTGACAGTGGCACCCTACATAGGTCTACATTAGTCAAGTAGATAGAGCAATATCATAAAATTTACTTACATTGAGTTTGCTCCTGAGCCCCGTAAGATGAGTTTTGAAGGTTCTTATTATCTCCGCACGAGTTACCTTCCTGCCTGGAATTTTGACGCTGTTGGTTGCGCGAGCCGTGATGTCGATCATTTCTTTGAACTTTGGATGTTCGAGTGCTTGAATTGGCTAGATAAATAGACATTAATTCAGTTCAATCGTAAGAGAAATGTAGTACCTGATCAGTGGACATGAGCCACTCGATTGCAGCCTGTTTGAACAACCTATCCATATATGAAACCACTCATTCGGCAAGCTTCCGCTCAGTCAGATGCGCATTAATACTCTGCTGCGTGGCATTTTCCTTGCGGGCCTTAATGTCGCCAGGAAGCATCAACTCAAACAAATGTTCTTTGGCCCATTTCCGATATTTGGCAGAGAACTTTGCCTCAGCGTGACGACGGAGGGTAGATATTTCATTAACAAGAATACATTCTTCCCTATTGAGCATGCATCAGCGCAGTGAGTACAACTACAAATCAGCAGACCTACAGGCATGTTTTGTACTTCCTGTGCTTTTTCACCTTTCCGTTTGCCCCTGCATGATCAAAGGTAGCACCAAAAAATTTGTCGATGTCAGCAGTTTTGGCCTCTCGTGTCGACGCTGGTTCCATGAGAGATTGAACGTCAATGTCGATTAGAATACCGTCAGCATCAACTAATTCTGGTTCAGTTGGGACAACAGCCGATTTGCACTGCTTTCGAGGCTTGGGATTAGTACGTGCATTTTCACGCTCGTCATTGCCAGATTCTCCATCACAGTCTTCATAAGAGTCTTCAGGGTGCACCCTTTTGCGGGGGTCAACAGCAGATGATGCTGATGGTATGGGAGAGGTGCGTGGAGGTTCTGCAATTTCGGTGGAGGATGAAGTGGCAGCGTGCTTAGCAGCCTCTGCAGCGTGGAAGTCGTGAATTGCCTTGGTTTGGGATGGCAGTGCTGCCTTCTCCACATGTTGAAGAAGGGCCGCTGTAGGTTTGGTTTTGCGTACAGGACGCGCAACACAGTGCTCGATTTCTGTGCTCATCATAGGTAGGTAGCAGGTAGTTGGGATATTAGAGGGACACATACCAACATAAATCAATTGAAAGATATTGGGTGGACAATCACACTTGCGAAGGTGAAGCACATAAGGCTTCAAAATTACCAAAACTATTGGCTTGTGCAGTTGAGATCTAGTTTGCCGACAGCGGAGTGAGTTATGTCAAGCTCACAAAGCACAAGACATAGCGCTGGCAGCTCACCATGGCTTTTGCATAGCAACACACAAGAGAAAAGGCGTCAAAGGAGGGTAAATTGCTGGATATGTTGGACAGAGTAGGCTTTTCAACTACAATGTGAGTAACATCAACCAACTGAAGCACAAATAAGACATGGCAACTCACTGCGACATATGGACCGTCGAAGCTGATAAGAGTGATGGAAGTCAGAAGGTCGAAAAGACAAAAATAGAGTCGGAAAATGTACCTCCGGTGAGGCTTCTATGGCAGTGCCACTGAACATGCCTAAGCCACGGCTTAGGCTGCCGGCTCAGGCTTTTCAAAATTCAAGCCCAGGCCCAAGCCTTTCTCAGGCTGTGACTTAGGCCTAGGGCCTCAAGCCGAGCTGTGCACATCACTAGTTAGGAAGTGTGTCTGATAGTCTATGAGGGCCTGGGCAACAACAGCAACTAGAATAAACATCAGGTGTTGTATACGCCCTCATTGCACCATCCCAAGTGGTCCATTGTAGTCAAGTTGTTGTAGGGTAGCAGCTGGCATGGTCATCATACAGCACTGATGATCGTTATCCTATTGGAACCTGATACGGTAACCCAGCTTATATAATTATGTTGCATGTGACCATGAATCCGAAATTTGAAAATGGAATTCGCTGTCCAAATGGCACCTTAGTCACGTGTCCTCAAAAATCACATCCAAGATGTCTCGTTTAGCGGGTAGTATCTTTGGATGGGCATGTTTCATTAAAATAATTATCTAGACCTATTCTACAGTAGTCAAAACACCCCCTTTACGGTACTCGCCAAACAATTTTACGATGATTTGAGGCCGCTGGCGAGGAACTCAAAATGTGTCGCTCGTAACTTCATGTGGCTATGTATTAAGGTTTTTTTGCTTATCTAAAGTTGAGCTCTGTGTTCGGGATTTTGCGAACGCACACCTCTTGGTTGAATATCTCTAAGATCTGGGATCTGGATCATTTATAATTATATGTCTCTCGCAGCTGCAACATTCAAGAAATTTTTATTCTACTTGGACAGTATATTATCTCTAGATAGCCTACATGCACCTGAACTTTTTCAAGGTGATTTAAGTAGCACATTGAGGTGCTTTGAGCATTTTGCATATTACATGCCAGTTGCAGATTCCCAGGAATGCCTTTTTCACCTCTACTTCTGGTAATTATCTGTAGCCCCCTCTAAAGGGGGTTAAGTTGAGTGAAGTGATACTGACCTGAGCGTACTGCTTCTGCTTGCCACCACGAACGATGAGCAAGCGAGTGTTCGACGGCAATGGTGAATCTCCATCAACAAAAAAACAAAAAAGGTCAGTCAGTCCTGCTAGTACCCTTGTTTAGCCGGCTCATGTCTTGTCTCTAGTGATCTTGTGAGTCTAACTTTCCTTTCTTCAAGGTGAATTCACCTGCTACATCGTTCTCACATGTCTCTATAACCATTTGCTCCTTACAGACTCACTCTAATGGAAGCAGCGCCCTAGCAGCTGTCAGTGCATCTATCTCTCAAGTTTATTCAATCACTCATTTATTTCGCAGCAGCTATCTGGAGATGCTCTCATTGCCCAGAAACGAGCAGAGATTGCTGCAAAGGTAGCAGCCATGAAAGACGGTATACCAGGCCTCGCAAAGGTTCTACCACTCAAGATGGACAGTCCCTCTTCAGGTTCAGGCACACCACTTCAGAACACCGAAGACCTCGCTCGCAAGGTTGCGGAGGCCAAGCGCCGTGTGGCAGAGGCACAGACAAAGCTTGCCGTCAAGGACAACCCGTATATGGTCAGTCCTCTCACTCTTTAACGATGCTGTTAAAATCATATGTCTAGTCGGTACCACAAATTGGCAAGAAGAACAAGCCTGTTGAGCCAGCACAGCAAGGCGCTGGCTTGAAGATGACTGCTCATCCCCTTCTCCTTGATACCGCTCCTGCTGCACCACAGTCGAAGAAGGATCGATACAAACCAATGCAGCCTAAGTTCGCTTCAATCAAGGTGCGCACGACTTCCTCATGCATGCTGTTGAAACTGACGCCTTTCCAAGGCAAACATACGAAACGCCCCAACCCCTCCCCCAGCGCCAACTCCAGTCCCCATTGTCGAAGTCAAAGCAAACCCTTATGCTTCCAGCTCGACCGCAGCCAAAGACAGTGGTTTCGAAGGCGCGCCAAAGGAGCGCCATGGTCGCACTTTCCGGTTCAATCCCCAGGGCAAGTATCAACAGCTCGCGGAACAAATGCGTCAGGAGGCGCAACTCGAGGCACTCAAGCAACGTATTGCCGAGAGCGCGCGTAAAGCTGGTCTTGATTCGGAGTTCGAGACTCTGGAGAAGAACATCAAGGTGCGTGTATACTCAACCGTTCATTTCATCCCTAACTATGGCTCCCAGCGTGAACCTCCCCCAACAGTGGAATGGTGGGACGCAGCTCTACTGCCCGACAAAACCTACGAGGACCTTTCCCTCGGATTTTCTCACCTCAACATCCGAACTCAGGATTCGCCAGTCACTTTGTACGTCCAGCACCCTATTCCCATCCCAGCTCCAATGGAAGAACACAAAATTGGCTTGAAACCGCTTATGTTGACCAAAAAGGCCCGTATGTATGCCATATGGGAACGTATCATCTAACATGGCACTATAGGAGACAAAGAAGATGCGAAAGCAACGTCGTCAAGCCGAACGTCAAGATAAACGCGATCGTATCCGTATGGGTCTCATCCCGCCTGACCCACCCAAAGGCATGTCTTGACCGCTTCAAATCTTTTCGACCTTGCTCACGACTCATGCCCCACAGTCCGCCTGTCAAATCTGATGAAAGTTTTGACATCAGACGCAGTCCAAGACCCCACACGTGTCGAAGCCCGCGTGCGCAGAGAAGTTGCAATGAGAAAACACACGCATGAAAAGACGAACGCGGAACGTAAACTCACCGATGAACAACGGAGAGAGAAGATCGAGAATAAGAAATCTGAGCAGGAGAAGAAGGGTATCATTGGGGCTGTTTTCAAGTGCGTACCCGTCGTTGGTTGGTCCTATCCAAGCTGACCTCTTCACTTATGCAACAGGGTCAAAACGCTCACAGACCCCTCCCACCGCTTCAAAGTCCGCAAAAACGCGGAGCAACTCAACTTAACGGGCGTGTGCATTTTCAATCCGGCCTTTAGTATGGTATATGTTGAAGGCGCTCCCAAGTTCATTCAGAACTATAAGCGTTTAATGCTCCATCGTATCGCTTGGACCGAGGCTGCGCGTCCGCGCGGTGGGGATGATGTGATTCTCGATAATGCCAGCGAAGAAGGCACGGAAAACAGTGGCGCCGCTTTCAATGATGTTGGTCCTGGAGGTCCTGTAAAATCCGCAGAACCCGAAGCAATTGTCTCCCTCGAGAACAATGCGTGTTATCTCGTGTGGGAGGGTCAACTTAGAGATCGGGCGTTTAATACATTTAAGCCTAAGGGGTGTCCTACTGATGCGATGGCTAAGGAGGTGTTGGGGCAGAGATTGGCGGGGTATTGGGATCAGGCGAAGAATTGGAAGCCCGAAGAGGAGGAGCTGTTCTGATTTGGAGTTGGTCATTAATGGCCTTCGTACTTGACTGGAATTAATATATCATTTTCTTTACATAAAATTGGTAAGTACCTTACCTAACCACACGTGTTTCTGGTGCTTTGCAACTTTTGTGAGCGTCCTCCACTGTTTCCATTTGATTGCTGTCGTATTCGTCGCTGCTGGCGATGGCGATGGCCGATGTTAGTCCTACGCCATCATATACTGTACAGGAAGCAACAAGACAGTCCACACAAGTCTGGCGTAATGATCTTACTAATCTCTTTCACCAGGCAAAGGATCGATTCGCAGATGTCGTTTGGGAACTTCAGTCCGAGGATAATGACGATGATCCCGATGAAGTGTGGGGCCACAAAGGTAGGTGTGCCTAGAGTTAGCTCGTCATCTCTTTGCTAATAACATTCAGCTATCGTCTATGCACGCGCACCACCTTCCTTCCAGCAACGCTACTTTCAATTCCGCCCCCCTCCCATCACTTCCCCGACTCCTTACTCTACCAGCCCTTCCCCAGCGCCAGCACAGTCCGCCATGTCCTTGAGTCTTACTCTGGACTACGCCCATACATCTCGTTCTCCATCTCCGTACCGTTCATCGTCCCCTTCGGCCTCCACCAACCTCAATGCCGTCATGCGCATACCAGCCATTAGTAGCACAACACTGTTTTCGAATGAGTTGGAATATCTGTATACGGGCGAAGGACTTGGAGAGGCGTTTGAATTTCTCTTTGATACCTCAGAGTCGCGCGAGCTTGTCGATGCAGAAGAGAACCGTGTTGACAAGTTGCGCAAGGACCTTGTGTTTATGTGGCGATCTCGTCTCTATTCTGACGTGCGCATTGCCCTATCTGGCACATTTTCTTCGACAAATCACGAGCCAGCAACCGCTATTTTTTCTTCTCACCGCTTCATTCTCGTGTCTCGCTCCCCCTACTTCCGTGCGCAACTCTTGAACTGGGCTCAGCCGGCAAAGCCTGGGGAACCAATTACAGTCACGCTCCCCTCGCCTCCTTTTACCCCCGCCTCACTTCATTTTACTCTGGGGTACATTTATACGGGAACCCTTGTGTTCTCTCACCGAACGTACGACCTGGACACCGCATTCGCAATCCTCAAGTCAGCGACGTACCTATCTTTGGACGGGCTGGTCGCTGAAATACAGGCCCGTATCGTGTACGAGATGATTCATGGGCTGTTTCATGCATCACTTGAATTCAACGAATATGAGCGTATCACGGGGTCCAAATGGGGTACTGGCGGGTGTCGGTGCCGACAGTGTGCCCGGCGAGCACCGCGTGTACTCGAATTTGCGCTTGCAGACGATGTCAAGAACACTTACTTGGAACGGGGCGCGCGACGGGCGCTTGTAGGCCTGTTCGGGGAAGGCTGGTGCATCTCTGAATTCGCATCGCTTCCACTGAAGATTCGGGAAAACTTGCTAAAGGGTCTCGCAAAGCGGACGACGCCGATGAACATATTTCCCTTATTATTTGCCGCACAGCACGCGATAAAAAAACTTGACTCTGTCATTGATGCCTGGGCAGATACGTCGCGGGAGATGGTCCTGCAGGCGCGGAAGACGATTGACGAGTGCCTTGTGAGTCAAAGTGTCGAGTGTTTCGAACAGGATGACTGGCTACAGGTCATGGAGGCAGATGGCGAGAGGTTTGATGATGGCGAGAGGGTTGCATGGGTGATGGAGGCTATTAAACGGGGAATGGTTGAGAAACACGCTGGAACAATGTATCAGGTGCGGGTTGAGGTGAGGTCAATTCATGCATGATGCTAATATGCGATTAGAGCCTTGTGAATATCCTCCTACGACCACACCCGACAGATGAGGATGCTGCCATGCTCTCCGCCACCTCGCACATCCGCGTCCAAGTTGAGGACGCTCGTGCAGATCTCATCCGGTACATCCGAAAGCGTTGGATGGGCACCCGTCAGCAGGGTGGTTTCGATGGTCTTGAGGGCTGGGCCATCAAAGAGATCTCTCAGGGTACGCTTTATGTACTCGTCTTATTATCTGATGCCTGACACTGCTTGTATCTTCATCAGAACTGGAAGTCTCTGTTGAAGACCTCGTATCACCTGCTCAACCCTCGCACCTCCGACGCACTGCCTTCCGCAAGTCATCCGTAGCTGGAGATGCGGACTCGGATACACTTAGTGTGCATTCGCTGCGCGCGTCTGTACTGAGCCGTAATATCAACAACCCTCACAAACATACCCGTGAAGTTACAACGGCATCATCCGCGGTGAGCGTGCGCACCATTGGGCGTTCGTCTCCACGCAATGCTGGGACTCCAAAGTCTAACGATGTACGACCTGACTCTAAACTCACGCCTGAGTCGCAGAGTCTCGTATCTGTACGATCGAGTACGACAGAGAAGGCTATGCAGCGCAAAACATCCTCAGCTCGTACAGGCAATGTCAGTCCCACGCCAAACGGGACCAAACCCGCGCTGAGTAAAATTATCACTTCTTATACACCTTCTCCAAAGCCAAAATCGATTGCACCCTCGGTGCGTTCACGTGTTTCCGCTGTCCGTTCTTCCGCAAGAGAGTCCACGCTCCGTATTCCATCTGCCCCCCGCCCGAATTCGAGTTTGTCAAGTGCGATAAGCGATGCTACGTTCAGGACTGCTCCCTCTGAAATCATCACGCCTCGCTCAAGGAAAGTGTCTGGAGGATCCACAATATCAAATGTAAGCGCGAGGACCGTAGGGACGAACAGAGGCACTCCTGTGAGAGAAAGATTGTCATCTACTGCATCCACTTCCACGACGACGACCTCTGCCGTCGCCACACGAACATCCATCCGCCGCGGAGCATCCGAATTTACCAAGCTGACCCCCTCCAAGCGTACACCCGCCAAAACCACCACTCCCTCACAAAGGAAGCCGCTAAGCAGAGTCATCGAGAACCACTCTCAAAAATCACCTTGCATTACGCTTAGCGACCTCGACAAGGGCAAGGATCGCGAGACGATCAAGCTTGATGATTGTACCAACTCTCCGACACAAGATGGGACCTCTCCTGCGGCAGACTCTCCTCCAGCACTCACCCGCCGCGGGTCATCAGACACGATCACCACAAGCGTACGGACTCCCGAACAATCATCTGCCTCCCCCGAGGAGGCAAACATTCTAGTTCATCTTCGCGGTGCGACGCTCGATGTTGGCATTCCGTGCATAGTGTCATCGAAGCGCAAACGTTTCAAGGCATTCGCACGGTACATCGGTGAAGTCGAGGGCGAGCTCGGACCCTGGGTCGGCATCGAAGTACCACTGGAGGCCTGGGTCGGTGACCCCTCAGACGGCCGTCAGTGGAATGATGGGTCCTGGGGCGGCATCCGTTATTTCGATATTGGGAGTAATGGGTCAGAGTGGGAGTTTGGCGCAGATGATTATCAGACGCACAGACGGCGAAAGGTGGACTGGATGAACGGATCAGGGAGGGATAATCGCGGACTGAAACGAGAAGGAGATCAGTTGACCGTGGGCGTTGACCGCACGAAGCGGATGCGAAGCTCGTCGCCTGCAGCATCCGACCTGTCGACATCCGAATCCAGGGGACTGTTTGTCCGACCGCAACAGGTTCTGTACGTCGTGGACGCCGTTGGTGCTGACCTTTGATATAACAAAAGATGAATGGGACAGTCTCTTTTCTGTGGGCTTTTTTTGATACCACCGTGATTTGCTCTCAAGTCGACATGTTTTGATTTTGCACTTTCACGTTACACACGATCCTTGCACTGGTATATCAGACACTCGCGCTTCCCTTCCCCCTTTGCATACATTACTGATGACCATACACTAACTTTTTTTTACCATCGACAGATTATTGATTAGTATGGAAGATAGGTATACGTTAGCACGTTCTTTGTAGGATTCAGTTCCCTATTGATGCATGATGCATGATGGATCATCTAGGGTCTTGCTTCCACTCTTATGCTACGAAACGGGGACATTTTCTCTTGCTACTGGCGTTGACCTGGCTTGCTTATTTGACCATCTAAACTGTCATGTCCCAGGAGTCCGCGTACTACCTAGACGGCCATCAATCAAATGTATGGTGGGGACCTAGGTGCACAGTTAATGAAAATTTTATGGATCCCGCAGCACTGATCACCGCAGCATGAGACTACACAGCCAATAATGCGCATGATATGATTACACCATGTATAAACGAAAACATGACATCTAGCCATTACATCCGCAATCCACGTAAACAGCTGACAAATGAAACATCGCCAGAAATAAGAAAAGGGTTCGAAAAACAAACAGAAATGGTATGCATTTATAGATGCACCTACATAATCATACACTCCTTTTCCTCCAATTTTACACCTTGAATTCCCATCTCTGCAAATGTTGTGGGGGGTTTTGTACCGGGGGTACGTGTAGCCCCTTGAGGAGTAGGAGCTCTATCGCCCGGTGTGACATGAGCCTGTGATGGCTGCCCCTGCGGTGACTGTCCCTGTGGCGGCCCCGACCCCTGCCTCTGACCAGGCGGTCTCCCAGCCGCTCTTGCATAGGTAGGCTGTGGTTGCTGTGACGGTGACTGCTGACGCGATGGCGGCGCACCAGATCCAGGATCAACAAGCGTGTACCGATGCTGGCCCACAAACTGCCTCTGTGGCTGTTGTTGTTGTTGTTGTTGTTGTGAAGGTAATTGCTGGGGTACAGCAGAAGGCGATGGACTCTCAACAAGCGATGTTATGTGCGCAGGCGCCTGCGGTGGAGATTGTTGTCGCACGATGGAGCTCTTTCTGGCCATTTCCATCACCTGTCTTCCATCTTCGGCGCTCATGCGTGGCTGTGTACTTGATCGTTCCCGTGCCTGAGTGCGCTTGCGCACGAGCTGGGCTTCTGTGATGGTGTCGTGCTCTTGTCGTGAAAGGGCTTGAGGAACAACTTGGTTAAGGGCTGCGATACGTTCTACAGCATCTGTGTTTCCATGTTCAGCAGCCTGAGGACATGTGAGCAATAATCAATGAAGATGGAAAGAAAACATACGAGGGAGTACCACTTCATCGATTCCTGTATATCCTTTTCACCGCCCACACCGACCTCTTTATAATACCCCATCGCGAATTCAGCGCTTGGTAACCCGCGCCTTGCGGCTTTTTCTGCAAAGGTGAAGGCGAGACTTTCGTCCTTGTCGAAAGCGCCTTCTGCACCGCACAAGAACCACTTGCTGAGAGCCATGTCAGCCTCGACTTCGCCTTGCTGACTTGCCAGAGAGTAATACTGGACGCTGAGCAATGCGTCAAAGGAGAAGGGAGGACTGGCAAATTCGTAAGCGTGGCCGAGCTTGTATTGTGCGGGTGCGAAACCAAGGTAGGCTGCACGCTCGAGGTGGCGGCGGGCCTCTGACTGAGCGATGTGTGGTTGAGGGAGGAGAGAAGAAGGTAACGAAGCAGCGGAGAATTCGCCGAGGAGAAGAAGGGCGTAGACATAGGCGGGTTGAGGAGTGGTAGTACTGGCAAGTGTAGCTGCACGCTGCAAAAATGGAAGGGCAGCAGCAGGGTTTGGAGGGAGACCTAGCTGACCCAGTAAATGTGCCATTCCCATACGCTATTCGCTGGTGAGAAATGAGAGAGAAAAGCAACTGAGAGACGCACATAAACACAACTTTCGACGCCCAACTTTGCGCCTCGTTCGAAACAGTCCTTGGCATGGACTGCATCGTTGAAGTTTTCGTAATCACGTCCTAGACGGAACCATGCAGCGGCGTAACCAGCACGTGCAGCAGCTTCGAAATCGCGGAATGCCTGACGGGGATTGTGTGGGATGCGATCTGGGTAAGCGCCACTTGATTCGAGGGTAGCACGGAGGTAGATTGCTTCAGCTGCGAATAGAGGAAGTGGTTGATGATTTATGTTTGCAAGGTGTTGTATGAGAGGGATTGCGGTTGCGAGGAGACGTTGTAGTTGTGGATCAGTGATTGTGACTGGACCCGGCGGGATGTCAGTTACGCTAGGATGCTGAGTGCGATCTACGAGAAGAAGAACGTCACGGGCCCAAGCGAGTTTGAGAGCAGGATCGTGAGCAGGTTGTTGTATTGTAGGGAGTGCGATGGAGAGAGATTGTATGGTTGGGATAGGGGCTGTGAGACTGGGAATGGCACTCTGACTTTGAACACGTGAAGGAGGTGACATCGGAGGTTGTGGTGGAGGAAAGCCAGTGGGGTTTACAATATTCCGAGGAGGTGAAGCTCTACGTGGAGTAAAACCTGGGTTAGATGGAGGCTGATGGAAGTTCTGAGGAGAACCATAAGTAGACACGGCATTGTCCAATCCAACCATCTAGTATGTAATAGAAACGGTCAACTTAGGGATGTAATGAATAGAAAACACCCACGTTGTGCGGATGATGTGGACGAGGTGCAGGCAAAGGTGACTTTGATCGATCTCTTAGATATTCTAATGGAAGGGGTGGGACGGGCGGTGGTGGTGTCGGCAGTAGGTTCGATGGCAAGGGTGGCAAGGGTGGTGGTGGTGATGGTGTTGCTGACATTAAGACAGGGATGATATTTACGTATAGAACCTTTACCCTTGCCCTTATGATCGTTACCTCACGTCAAATGTTAGCCACAGCATCCTATTTATGGGTGACCCGACACGCAGCAAGGGGTATTACATGCAATCAGTTTCGCCTTTCAAGCATTTATCCGCAAAGCGCTGCAACAATATCATTTGATGAACTTCTAGGCTCAACGTTGGTACCCCGGCCAGGACACTGTCTGTGAACGTCAAAGAGAGTTCCCAACCGTGTGAGTTTGTCTCCTCACCTGACAGTGTTCTGCCGGTCGCCGAAGGTTCACAAAAGTCGGTGAACGTTCACGGGTACTACTAATCTCCATGTCTACCGGTGAACTTGAGCAGCTATCCAACGGGACCCTATAAATATTAAAAAGTACTGGTTTCCGGATAAGTTAAGTTTTCGTGTAACATTGATCCAAGAGGTGTGTAAAAGGGAAATCCCGAACACAGAGCTCGACTTTAGATAAGCAAAAAAACCTTAATATATAACTAGATGAAGTTACGAGCGATGTGTTTTGAGTTTCTCACCAGCGGCCTCAAAAGCTCATAGAATCATTTGGTGAGGACCATAAAGGGGGTGTTTTCACTACTGTAGAATTGGTCTAGATAGTTATTTTAATGAAATATGCTCATCCAAAGATACTACCTGCTAAATGTAGTGCTGCCGCAGTTCGGTCCAGAACCTAGGTTCGAATCCGAACCTTTGCGGACAAGACCCATGGTTCGGTCACAGGTCCAGACTTTCTGTTGGACCGAACCCCTTGGTAAGTTTGGGGTTCGGTGTGTCGTTGATAAATCTGGACCGGTTCTGAACACATCTGGACCGGTTTGAACCTCATGACTTTTCGAAGTCGAAGCCTCATGTTTTTGGTGAGGCTTTCTGTTTAAGTATTGTCCTTGCCCTTCTGTTCACCATCTTCTCCTACTTCTCCTGCGTTCTAGTAGGCAAGGTGATCTCTCAGCAACTTTGGTAATGCAGCAACTCATTCAGGTGCCAGTGAGTTCGCAACAATTCTACTGTCTGTCCCAATTAACTTATAATGCAATTTATCTCAGAACATACCTACTGTTGTGATTCACCATACTCGCCATCTGCCATGGGTTCTCGTTTTGGTGGTTCATGGTGCGCAACAGTTTTAAAACTAGTTTTAAATATATTCACTTGGTACCTAGGGACATTTATGCCTCCTGCTGCTATGTCTGAGTCCTCTGCACGTCGCGCTGACGGTCGTTGAAAGACGCCAGTGACATTCAGTGGTACAATGATGCTGAAGATGACACCCCAATGGTTCCTCCCCCTGCTCCCGCCAACAATGGCACTCTCAACTCATTTGTCCGTCGTTCTGGTCACGCTGTCAAACCCACAGAGAAGATACGCAAGACTCTGGTTGCCAGCAGTACCTCAGCCAAATGGTCAGCTCCAGAACCTCCCCAAGGTGTCCCTGCACCCAAACGAGTGTTCGTTAGCCAAGAGGACGACTATGACGACAATGAAGATGCACCCGCACTCGAAGATGTTACAGATGATGAGGAAGAGGATGCCGAGAGTGCTGAGAAAGAAGAGGCTTACCAACAGACAAAGAAGCTTGGCGACCAGGATCACGAAGACCGCAAATCTCTCAAGAAGGACGAACGCAGCGCTGACTTAAGGACAGTCTTCACTTTTGAGAAAGGCCGTCTTAATCCCCACACCCAGGAGCTTGAAAATGGGTGGTGGTGTGAGGTGTGCAAGGCCAACAATGTCATTCTACACCAGTGTTTCTTTAAAGGTGGTATCTCGACTTGACGCACGCACATTGTGGGCAATCCCAAGTGCCACTTCCCAGTTTATCGGGACCGTAGCGTATGTTATTTTTCTTGTTGTTTTCTTCTCCTTTCATTGACCTTTACAACCAGTCAGGAAACTTTGGACGCATCTCTCCCTCCCAAGATACCAGTATTCACAAAGTCTGGACTTATGGACTACATTGTTGAACTTATTGTTGCCGAGGATGAGGTGAGCAACTTTCATTCTTAATATCATTTTAAGACACTTATACATGCAGGCCTTTCAACTTGTAGACAAGGGTCCGTTCCGCCACCTTCTTCAGTATCTCTGGCCATCACTTTCAGACCGAGATATCCTCCACCGCACAAAAACTCGGGACGAAATACTCAAATGCGCAACTCTGGCAGTTGAGTGCGTGAAAGAGAAGCTCAAGCTTATTGATAGCAGAATCTCAATGACATTCGACTCGTGGACGTCTTTGCCTGGTCACCCTTTCCTGTCCCTTTCTGCGCATTATATAGATTCCCCGGCTGACAAGCCTCGAGAATGGGAACTCAAGACTGAGCAGCTTGCATTCACACCCATTCATGGCAATCACAGTGGTGCAAACATCGGCCAGATTCTAATTGAGAATATCGACAAATATGGGATCCGCACAAAGCTCGGGTGGTTTACGGCTGACAATGCCACTAACAATGATACTGCCATCGAGACTGTCGCTGACTCTATCGACCCATCTGGTGAGAAGTGGAATCCAATTGAGCATTGTGTGCGGTAAGTCTGTCTAGTATTAGATACTTCCGTTGAGATTACTGACAAGTATTTCAGTTGCATGGAGCACGCACTCCATTTAGCAGCAAAACACTTCGTTGAGGAGGTGGCTCCTACACCAGCAAGTGTATTGCACAAGAAGGCAGCTCAAGCAGAGGCGGAAGAAGACGAAGACGAGGAAAGTGTCGAGTTTGAAGTTGGTGACACTGTCGGCAAGGCACTCGCATTTGTTGCACAGGTAAGCTCTTAATTAATCTGTCCACTATTATATACTGACTGTGTTTAGGTATGGAAATCTCCTCAAGCTCGTGTCTTTCTTCAAAAGTGTTGTGCAGAGGTGAACGAGCCTCCGTTGGAGCTGTTGAGATGGGTCCGCACACGTTGGGCATCTCTGTACAATATGTTGGAGCGTGTCTTTCAGTTGCGCAAAGTAAGTCGTCTGCTACTAACTACATGAATATGTCACTGATTCAGACTTGATTCATCAGGGAGTGAACCGGTTCATCCAGCTCGCTGATGACAGTGATGAGGTCCCGAAGTTGGAGGGGAAATCATATGCCGATTTCAGGCTTTTGGCGCAAGAATGGACGGAGTTGGACTTGATGCACGAAGTCCTTCAGGTTTGTCATTTTCCTCTATCTTTTACATGTAATTATGCTCATGTGCTGCACACCAAGGAACCTGCAGATGCTCAGCAGAGTTTCTCAGCAACTCGTGAGCCAACTGTATGGCGAACTATTCCAGTGCTTGAGTATCTTCAAGGAACATTGCAAAACATGGCCGACTCATCAAAATTCAGCCGCTTCTCGACAGCCATTGAAGCTGGTGTTAGTAATCTCAGCAAGTGGTACGGTAAGACTGACAACACAGACGTGTATTTTATTTGCCTTGGTATGTCTTATATTTATTTTAATGCCTTCAAATGATATTGACCATTTTGGTGTAGCACTCGACCCCAACTACAAGGTCGTGTATGCCAAAGACAAATGGGCCCATTGTTTTTTTAAAACAGGGATGTGATCCCTCGAGAGAGTTGTATGTCACTCGTCATCACTCACTGTCAATTGTATACTAACATTACATAGTTTGATAGATATCATCATCACAGTACTTCCTCGCAGGCTCCTGCAAAGCCATCTGTCACTGAGCCACCTGCGCTTGCTCGCCAAGGCTCATATGGCCATAGTTGGATGCGCAGCTCTGTCAAATCACACGTCGTCAATGACGCAGCCACACGAAGGCCTTGTCAAGAGCTTGAGGACTACCTAGATGCACCGCTCGAGGACGTTGACAACATAGTGGGCTGGTGGGGGGTATATATCATTGTTTGATTGTTGTTACTTGCATACTAATATTTTCCAGCACCATTACCCAACCATCTCTTGCATTGCCAAGGACTACCTCGCTATTCAAGGTTCGGCTGTTGCATCCAAGCACACATTTTCAAGTGGCAGCATTACTGGCACGGCACGTCGTAGCTGTTTGCAACCAGCAACATTCAAAGCTCTTCAGTTACTCAAAAGTGTGTACCGTCAAGGCCATATCTCTGCAACTGTCCAGGCCAAATTTTTGGCTCCTTATGATAACCATGTCATTGTGCACAATGAGTAAATTTGGTAGCTATTTGTACAGTACAATGCTGTTGTCATTTTCTAATAATTGAAACAATGGTTCGAGGGTTCGAACCCGTTCTGAACCTGGACCGAACTCTTGTGAACGCATTCGAAGGTGTCCAGTTCGAGGTTTGGCCATCTTGCCTGAACCTGACCACTGGTCGAGTTCGGGGTTCGCAGATATGAGGTGACGAACCCGACCGAACCGGACTTCGGCAGCACTAGCTAAACGAGACATCTTGGATGTGATTTTTGAGGACATGTGACTAATTAATATCATGAGCATTGATGCGTCAATATCGATTCGATGTGTCTCATCAACGACTCACATCTCTCTCTCCCTACACCTCATTTAGGTCAATGTGCCTTTAAAGTGCGAGTCATGTCACCCAATCCTCCCTCCTGAACCTGGCAAATCATCACAAAGGGTAGCGACTGTTGCTGTGGACACTATCTGGTGTTACAGTATGGTTGAACATGCTCTTAGCGAACATGATGAGTACTCTGTACCTGGACGCAGAGGAAGCAGTGTCCCTTTGCCAATGAGTGTTTTGAAGGGCATGCAGCTTACTAAACTTAAGCAGGCCAGCACAAACATTCCAAAAGAGAAATGGCAGCCATTCAGCATACCTAGGGATGGGCATGACAAGGAGAATGTGGTCCCATCCACTTCTTGTGCATCCAAATGCTCTGCCCCATCTACCATGGCACCTCAGGCTTCCAAAAAGTCTTGAACCGATGTGGTGAACATTCATTCTGCTGTTTGATTGTGCACTTAGTCTTCACCTTAGAATGTAGATTTTGCTCGTGATTGCCTGTCTTCATGCTTGATATTTTTTTGCTGCTTGTTCTGTCTTGCATGTCCATCCACGCACACTACACTTTAAATTGCATGTATTCTCAACGTTGTTGTACTCTATACCGATACTTGAGTTTGTTGGTCAACTACTTAATATGGTTAAATTGATTGATCAGTCACACGGTCATGGTAGGTATAGGCATCATCGAAGTTTCTGAGGTTAGTGTCTTGAACTTCTCGATTGCACACCTCTTGCATTGATCATCCTGGACCTTTTAGACCTCTTTTGTCATTTGTTGATGTCTGCTTTCAAATTTGGCAAAGTCTTCAAATCAGTTTTTTTTTAAATTTAAAAAAAAATTTAGTTGGTCTCAAAGTAGGTTTTGAGAAAATTGGCAGAGCATCAGGAAACCAAATGCCAAGCCAAGTGACTTGTAGCAGTGCATAGTACAGCACTTCTTTTAAAGAGACTGTAGCAGCCTGTAACAACCAGTAGTAGCTGGAAGCACTAAAAGCTCCATACTGGCTCCAGGACTTTTGAATATGTCTGTAATCTTCAGTAAGCGATAATCATTAAGAATTTACCATGATCTTTGCGATACAATAAGATGATGATGATGATCACTGCTTGCTATCCAATAGCTTTGTTAGCCAGAAATATTGAAATTGAGGGAAACTAGCAATAATACAGGCTTAAGAAACTACTGGTAACTAAGAATCACATGGAAGGTCTTCACATAAAACTTGCATGCCAGCTGCAAACTATTGTTGCAATTCATTGCTGCTAGTAACTCTCAGCCAAATTTTGGAATTAACTGAATGACCCGACACACTTTCCAGAGGTACTATGTCCCCTAAAGCAGTGTTGTTTGAATGAAGATGACAGTGAACCAGGCACATGTCAGTCACAGATGCAGGAGTAACAAGACAAAGGCTGTTGAAGGTGTCAACTGATGAATGAGAGAAGTTAAAGAATTCTACATAAAGAAAAAACTGGCTCAGACAAGGGGCTTCAGTGATACGTTGGAGGATAGATTTGACTTGGATAACAACATGACCTATCATTCTGTGAGAATCTAAGCTATAAGTAAAAGGATTACACATACATTCAGATGCTGATGGGGATAGCAGTTCATTACTTTCATGAGCAATAAGGACAGTATTTTCTCTTCCAAATGACATCAAAAAGTTAGGTGGCAGGGCCTGAATAGTCTGAGCAGGACCAACAATGCAGTGTAAAGACTTGCATCCCCACAGACATTTCCCTTCGACTTCTCTCACTTTCCCTACACAGTCCAGCTCTAATCCTTAGGATAAGTCTTGCACGTCTTGCACATTGGTACACATGTTTTATTTTTGCAGGTTTTGTGTGCGGCCTCTTGCATTTGTGCACTTTGTGCATCCATCCTTGCATTGTCCGTATACCCATCCACCTATTCTTCCCATGTCCTTAGAGATCCATTGGTGTGTTTTCCTATATTATTCTCATTTTATTCAATTGTTTTCTCTCACTAATAGCTCGGCTCTGCACTTCGTGCACAGCTGGGTGTCTATTACCTACTTTGTGTACTGTTGCTTGTTTGGATCACTACATTGGACCTGTGCACCTAGTGGCACTTAGTTATTTTACTTATACCCTCTCTATACTTTATGTTCCAGGTTGATTTTCCACCCACTTTCTGTGTATTTAGCTACTAGGAAAATATTACTTGTTATTGCAGTTGAGATCTAAGTCTTACACTCTCATTTTCTGTCAGATCCAGGTGGCCTCAGAATAATGGAGAGTCATTGCATGTGCTTCCCTGGATATTCTGTATATTAAGCATGTCTGCTGCAAGTTCAGAACTGTGTAGAGCTGGAAGAATTGAAGTTTTTCCTGTTGATTGAGGAAGTGGCAGCACTGACCATGAAAATCCTTATAAGTTACAGTTAGTCATGTAATAAAACTGTTTCACATGGGTGATATAACAGTGCTTGGTGATGTCACTGCTTCATTGATATGGGGCACACATGACATGAGTACTATGAGTGACATGCTGCATTAACTCCAGCTTTGGGATCCGAAAGTGATTGAGAGGACCATTTTTTACATAATGACCACCAGCTGTGATGATGGAGGCCTTATAGTGGTGAAATTTGCATAAGGCCTCAGTCAAAGAGTGTAACATTTCTTCATAGAGGAAGAGGTTTTGAGCCTAAAAGATAAATTCTATGATAGTGCATAGTGTACATGCAATGTCATTGGGGACAGCACCAACAATCATAGCAGGAAGGAGCTTTTCAAGCTCTCGGTGCTCTTGACCAGTCAGCTGCTTTAGCATGAAAACACCATTTGCCCAGTGGCATACTCCTATACGAGGTTGAAGAACCGATAGTTGATGATCAAAAGTGCCACTCCCCTAATCATGTTAATGGCACAGGTAATGGGGTGGTTGAAGAAAAAATTATGTCATTGGTGAAGGGCATCCAGTGTCAAAAAATGGATGAGCATGCATCTCCCCAATCTATTCAGTATGGCTTAACTACATCATTTAGATGCAATGACTGACATGTCTTATATAAAGATGTGATATTGCAGGGGTCAGAAATAGTGCATGCCCTTTCAATAGCATCAAGCATGTGAATGCAATGTAGAGATTTGCACTATCACAGGGCAACATGTTAGACTTCAGTTCATACCACCTGAGTTCATAGCACCAACTTGCAGCATCATTCCCTGACCTTTTCCCAGCTATTTCTATATCAGGCGATGCTTTCCTGCATCATGCAACCCTTGTGTGACTTTCCCACACCTCATGATGCCCTCGCATTGCTCGCTTTTCCACACTTTCATCGCCCTATCATCCAGGAGCATCCATCCATTGTCCAGCAAGTCTCACTGATACGTATTTTCATATTTTATTCAATATGGCACCATATTAGAGCATGGACCCTGACTTACATACCTTATTACATACATTATCTTCCACTCAGCTCACTTAGCGAGACACATATATAGGTCTGCATTTTTCACCCTTTACTGCACCACACTTTACCTTAGTGGAGTTCCCCATCATGTCCATAGCTAGAATTAGAATCTATTAGCAGTCCTTTTAGTTGTTATTCATTGAGCCCTCATCTATTGCTAGTTTTACTTTGCATTTCACATTTTCGCACTTTCACATTTCACATTCCCACGCTCTCATGCTAATCATGCACAAGTTTCCTGCACTTTGCACTTACATTGCTTGCCTCGCACAGCTGTTGTGCAACTGTAGATTTGTTTTCCTTGCTTTCCCTTGGATTGAATGTGCTTGTCCCTGCAAGCATAGCAGACTAGGCATCACAATTGAACACTATATCAGCTTCTTGTGTCCCTCCCTTAGATTTATCATTTTACCTGGAGCTGAGTTTCATCTTCAGCGAGTTCAAGGAGGACATGGAAGAGGGTCCCCAAATTGTGCAGAGTCAGTGAGGGGGATCGGTGAATGCTTTCAGGCAGTACATAAAATGAGGAGTTGCTCAGGGTAGTCAGCTATCCAAGCAACCAAAGGGGTGTGAATCATGTGTTGATCTCCTCTTGGGTCTGGCATGATACAGCTATCATGAGCGGCAATCTTCAAATTATACATAACAATTGAGATAGAAAAATGATAGACTTACACAGATAAAATTGCATGAGTGGGCTTTGAGACTCCAAGAAACTTGGGTATTGGAAGGTAAGTGATCAAAGCAAACACATGTAATGTCACCTTCATGTGAACACCTGCATGAATATTGGCAAGTGAGATCAACAGGGGATGCATCTCCTTGTTTCTGGTCCCAATTGTTAAAGGTGATTTGTCCAAAGCGCCAATCACACCAACAAACAAATGGCCCAGTGAAGATGAGGAATCTAAACTGCAGGGAAAGTTGGTGCTAAACCAAGAAAACACAGATAGTCCTGGGTGCAAGTAAAATATCGACCCAAGGGCAGCTGTCTGAGTCAAGGGAAACCTCTCTTGTAAAAAGAGGGACACCAAACTACTACTAGGGTAATAGGACTATGGAATGCGCAAGGTGAGAGCAATGCAAGAAACTATATGTGAATGCATGCAAGTGTGAGAGGTGAAGTGTGAGATACATGATGCAAAAGTAGCATGTGCAAGCGAGAGCAAAGTGCAAACGAGCGATAAAGACTAAAGAGAGACAAGACGAGACAACTGATATTACCCTAACTAAGGTTGGCTGATGATAAGGTGAATGGCAGACAACTAGTGCACAAGAATTAGATAGTCACTGCAACAATGAGTAAAATTCTCCTGTAGCTAAGTACACAGAGAAAGTAGGTAGAAAATCAACCCGGAATATAGAGTAGAGGAATGGTATAAGTAAAATAGCTAAGTGCCACTAGGTGCACAGGTCCAATGTGACAAGCTGAATAAGCTAAAAATAGTATGCGAAGTAGGTAATAGGGTCTCGGCTGCGCACATAGTGCAAGGCCATGTATTAGCAAGGGAAAACAATTAAACAAAATGGGAATATAGTGGGAAAACACACCAATGGACATCTAAGGACATAGAAAGGATGGACAGACATGTGTGCGGACAATGCAAGGATGGATGCGCAATGCACATGAATGCGAGACACTGCATGTGAAACCTGCAATAGAAAATATATGTGTGCCAATGCACTAAGCATATCCTAATGATTAGAGCTGGTGTGTGTAAAGAAAGTGGGAGAATTTGAAGGGAAATGTCTGTGGAGATGCGAGTCTCTACACCAGAAGAAGTTTATCCTGAAAAATTGATGTTAATACAGAAATCACTCAACATCAGTGGTTGCAGCCCACCTGTATCTCCCATGCATGATCAGCACTCATGAACTCTCTATAGACTCACTGTTTATCTAGACCTTCAAATTCATGGTATGGCCAGAAATCCATGCAAGGCACAAAGACCAGATTGACAACAAGTAGTGATGTGCAAAGCCCGGCCTCAAGCCCTGGGCTGGGCCTGACTGGGCTTATTTAGGCCAAGCCCAGCCAGGCCTTGAGGGCGGCCTCATAGGGCTCAAGGCTCGGCCTCCAGTATTTCAAGCCAGAGCCGGGCCTTCAGGCTGTGGCTTTGATCTTTGTATGGCAAACACCAGATAACTACATAGTTTATTTCTACCTGGGTCTTCATCGCCTAAAAAATCAATTCAAGCCCACTTAACTCCAGAATCTGCAGATGGCGGCCCTGCACGTCTATTCCGATCATGACCAAACACCTGCCAGTGTGCAACATCCTAAATGGGTTGTGATGCCATCAGCCAAGGTAATCAGTGCAGATAACACTGCTGACCTCAAATTGCATTCCCACAGAAAGGCTCACGGTGCTGCCAATGCTGTACCCCAAGTTCCGACCCCCATTACCAACTTTGACGAGGATGAGAGTGATCTCAAGTTGATTTGCAGCAAACCCAGATGGCTCACAAAAGGTGATTAATTTTCTGAGTTTTTCAAGGACTAACTCAACTGTTTGAATTATCACAGCCAAGAAATGAGCCCATGCTGCTAACAACGGCAATGTGTCCATAGGGGCTGAACCGGATGCTGTCCTGAACGAGGTAGGCCCATCCACTACAATAAGTAAGTCATAACTTATCGCATGTGATGCTGACAATCTTACAAGTACTTGTGCAGGCAATGCACCACAGGTTGCTCCAACTTCCAACAACCTTGATGCGGACAGCTTTCTGAAGGACCTGGAGATTATGGATATCAACGAGCCCAAAACCAAAAACTGTGCCAAGAACAGTGAAGCCGGGACATCAGTAATTTTTTTTCGGCACCTTACACTGATAATAAAGGCAAGAAGTACCAAAATTGTGAGATTTTCAGGCAAGCTCTCATCTATCTCACTCATCCTGCACTGCAACTGACTACCTGATAGCAAAAAAATGAAAAAGCCCATTGCTTTTGTCAGCAAGGTAACAACCATGCGCCGTCACATGGACGCTTTACATTGTGTAAGGATTACAATGTTCTGAGCAACTATTTTGTACTAACTTGTTTGTTCGCAGGATGACTATATCCAATGGGCGGACACCAATAAATTCACATCAATGTTACCGAGGGACTCAAAGCGTCGCAAGCTAGATGCTGCAGCTGCTGCAGACTCTCAAGCTCATCTCGATTCGCACCTTTCTGAGAAGAAACCCAAAGATCACTTAGTACCGTATTCAGATGCACTCTTCTGTGAGGCTGCTATCGAGTGGCTTATTGAAACTGATCAAGTACATTTTTGCTTTTTGCTATATGACAACATGCTTATTTGTTCAATCTAGCCTATCGACACACTAAATCACAAATCTTTCAAATACATGATTGACACAGCTGCACAGTGCCACCAATGGCGTCAAAATACCTGGTTGACGACAGACGCGGCAAGCTATTATCAATCTTTTTAAATGCAATCTTACCAATCTTCCCAACCGGCTACTTGTACGTGTTCATACTCACAGCAGTTTAGCTCACTAACATCGAGATACTTTAGAGCGAGGCAGTCAAAGGCCAAATCAACCTCATGTGTGATGTATGGCAAGCCCAGAATGTTGATGGCTACTTTGCTGTGACAGGATCTTGGGTCGAGGAGGTGTCACCACGTGACTGGAAAGTTCAAATGGCACTGCTTGGTTTTACCCGCCTCAACAATGCCCACAATGGGACACGGCTCGGACAAGCTCTTTTCAAGCTTGTGAAACAAGTTGGTATTGCTCATAAGGTCCAGTAAATAATTTTCATGCATGTTCACGACATTGATGTGTTTGTAGATTGGTTATGTTACTTGTGACAATGCTGCAAATAACAATACAATGATGGCCCATTTCGGTATGCATATCGAAGAGTTCACAAAGACGAAATTCGACCACAAGAAATGGCGTCTGTGGTACATGTTCAGAGAATATATTTTCGATAATTGTTTGACATTTTCCCAGCTGCCTTGCACATATTGTTAACCTCACTGCACAGGCATTGCTCACGGCTCACAGCAAGTCCGAGCATTTTGATGCAACAAAACCTGACACAGTTCTTGTTGCCTCTCGTGGAATCCAGCATGATGAGGTTGGATTAGTTCGTGCTATATGTGTTAAGGTCTGGGTTTATATTTATTTCTTAATACACAACTAACCTAAGGTTCACTGGACAGGAACACTCATCAGCCCAGTGCAAAGAGCTTTTCAAGATAATCCAACTGTGTAATGAAGACGGTCATGTACCAAGCAAGGAACACAAGCAGCTGTTGATGGATATGAAAGTCTGTTGGTCATCAACATATGTTATGCTCGAACGAGCAGAGCAGCTTAAGGATGTATGTTTATGTTTAGATCTACATCTTCCACTATCTGATGTGCATTTGTTGTTTTGGACAGGATGTAGATTACTTCATTGGCCGGATGGGACTTCTCAAGAAGGACCCCCACAAGCGCAAGAAGATAACTGACCTCGAACTCACAGCGTCTGAATGGAACTGTGTCAAGCTTTTACTCGACCTGCTAAGTGTGAGTGCTTCATGAGATGCATAGACCTATATTTACATATGAAAAGCATGCCGATAATGCCCAGCAAGCATTCTCAACTGACCAAGGCCCAACCCTACATCTAGCATTACCTGCTCTGGAGGCACTATGGAAGGCATGGTCAACTCGTCATGGCCATGAAAAATATGCCGACTTTCAAGATGGACTCACTGCCGGAGTGGCGAAGATTACGGCATACTATGAAAAGTCTGCAGACTCTGATGCATACATCATTGCAATGTGTATGTGAACTACTGTGAATCATGGGATATTGCATGAAGCTAACTGTCGAACACACAGTGCTCGATCCTCTTCAAAAGATGAATCACATTCATCAGTATTGGGGTGAAGACTTGTACCACGATGCTCTTGCTCATGCTGAAGATATGGTAAGTCTTTTGTTGTCATTTGCGAGAGTCACGTCTCATATTGCATTAGTACAAATAGTATTATGAAGAGATGTACAGCAATGGTGTTCCAAAACCTGTGGCAGCGAACACGATCATCGGAGGGAGCCAAAAGCTCACAAATCTCATGCGGGAGCTATCTGATGATGAAGACATGATGTCCACTCCCACTGCTTCGAGTCCCACCTATGATCCTGCGAAGCCATGGCTGCAAGACTTCAATGCATACCTTAACTCAAAAGACCACCTTGGTGGTCAAACCATTGTCCAGTGGTGGGCAGTTAATGCTCCTCACTATCCTGTCTGGGCTGCGATAGCAAGAGACTTCCTCTCAATAATGGGATCTTTGATGTCGAGTGAACGGGCCTTCTCGTCTGCTGGCATTACTATTAGTAAGCAACAGAACCGGTTGAAATCTGACATCGTCGAAGCTCTCCAGTGTCTCAAGTGTATGATCAAAAGGGACCTCTTGTTCCGAGACTCGGATGACCCATGTATTGCAGCTGAAGTTGATTATATGGATGGAAGGATTGACGAGAAAAGGGAAAGCTGGGATGTCATGGTCGAAGATGGAGACTCAGACGATAATGGCTTAGCAAGTGATATTGATGATTCTGAGGATGCAGAGGTACATATACTAACACTAGATGAAATTTGATTTTTTCTGGTGACAAGCCCTGGCCCAGACCGAGCCGAGCCCTAGCCAAGCCTGAGCCATCTATGCAGGCCTGGCTCACCATTTTCCAAAGCCTGAGCCTTGTCAGGCCGAGCCAGAAACATCACTAACAACAAGGTGCTTGACAACATCCAGGTCATCCCTCCAATATAGTATCAGTGGTGCATTCATCTTTTAGGAACTGACCTTAATCTCTTGGTGGTACCATCAAGGAACCTGAGGTAGTGCCTTGATCTGAGCCTGCAGATTCTTAGACATATGGAAAGAGGGTGGAATACTTTTTGTCTATATCTATCATTAGTATACTAGTACATCAAATGTTGATAAGCAACTTACATGTTTGAGATGGATAAAGGCATTGATTTTTTTTTTGCAATAGTGCCCCACCCAAAAGCCAGCATTTCAGGTCAAATTCAGATTTGGATGTAAATGGATAGTCCATTCATTGAAGATGGTTTTGCCCTCTGGGTTTGTCAATTGGGGTATTAGGGTGGTACTTTCTGATTGTGCCAGGACATGGACCTGCAGAAGAATCAGACACAAGAGAGATGTCACATACTAAGTTGACCATATTGTATTTGATATGTGATAATATGGGTTCCTTGACATTGTCCAAAGGATCAAAGCCTTTATACTCTCCATAGACTGGGTGCACACTGAGGTTTAGTCACTAGATTGAGTGATAAATATATACCATCTTGCTCAATTTCTGGGTCATCAAGATAGTCTTGTGAGAGATTATCATGTATCCCTGGGCCAAAGTCCAGAGCAACACCTTGGATGACCCTTTGACCACAGATGATAGAAGCTGACAGATGATGAATAACATTATTATTATTTACAAACACATCTGTGCAATTAGGACAAATAAATACATGCTTATCATTAGTTAAATGAGATAGATCAAAAGGAGACAGTGACATGCTGGTGAATGATTCAAGGAGATTTCTGCCAGCATCCTGGAGTTGAGGGATGTCCTTATAGATACGAATCTGCAATCCCTTAATTGTCCAAGCTATGTTGAAATTGACTGTCAATGGTGAATTATGAAAGTGCTTGGTAGCCAAAGGAAGCACCATGTTAGAATCAATGATTAGTGATACACAAATCAAATTGTGTTGCTGTGAAGGAACCATATCATTGCAGAGCATTGCTGGACTTAGTAAAGTCCTAGCAAACTTATCCGTGTGAGTTTTCTATTTGTTGATTTAAGAGAAAGGTATTCACTATCAACAAGTTTGCATGCTGTTCAGGAATTTCATGTCTTGGATGAGCAGTATTGATAGGTCATTTGAATCAGGGCACATGAATAGTAGGTTCTTTAAGAGGTTTGTTTATTATTGGAAGCCATCTTGGCTAAGTGCCCATTCACTGACTATTGCTTTCAGCATTTCATCACCTCTCACATCTGAAGAACCCAATAGTTCTCACATTTTGAAGAGTATTTCTTCCAGCTTAAGAGCTAGGTCTGTTTTTATTAGAAATAATTTTGCTTGAGTATCCAATTCACTGACTACACACTCCAGTGTTTCCTTGTCTGAGCCTCCTACATCTGATTCTGAGGTGCTTAATAGCTCTCCTAGCTCAAGATTTAGTTTCCAAGAAATCTTGAAAAAACATTGTAGTAGGGATCCCAGAGGGTGGAAGTAGGTTAGAGATGGTGTTTGGCCATGTTTGGAACAGGATTTACTGGTAGCAAGGATAGAGCCAAGCAGAGTGTTAACACAGAGTCATCTCCTCAACGAGTGTTTGTCCATAGTAGAGCAGGCTTAGCCCATTCCAACATATTAGGTACATTTATAAAACAAGAATTGTTTGTGTACTACATTGACATACCACAGCTTTCAGTATTACACAGCCTGCCACATCCAAGGTGCCTAATAGTTCTGTCACTTTAAAGAGCTATACCTCTTCATGCTCAAGGACCATTTCTTAAGTAACTCTGGTCAAGCCCAGGTGTGTTTGATATGAGCTGTGTCATATAAGTAGTTGTTCACTAAAGAGACTTTTTAGAGGATCTACTATTGGATTAGTGGATCCCATATTTGAGACACCTACTACTAGTCTCTTCATACCAAGAAGCTTCCCCATCCTGAGAGGTAGCTCTCCCCACACTTCACCCCTCTTGATCACTATGTTCAATGAGGGTAGTCCCACAGTAGCTAACAGATTTGGTTCTCACAAGAGGTCATACCAGTATAGCTTACTGCCAGGTGATGACTGTGTTGATCTTCCCATGAAGAAATCAAGGTCATTGATTACAACAGTATGTGTCACTCACCTAAATGCACTTCAGGACTCATCACTCATATATCTTAGTACACTTATGATCAGTTCCCTGAAGCTGAAATTCATTTCAATTAGTGCATGCTGAAGCTCTCTTGTGTTAGCCGCTGGGCTTTTGTCATGAAGATGAAGTACCAGCGCCTATACACTGAAGAATTAGCACTAATGTCATCCCTCATAAAGGATGAAATGGAGGAGGCCCAGGCACATCTGACTATGACTGACTTACAAATAGGCTCACTTTGGAATAATCTTTACGATGTAGGAGTGGTAGTGATAGGGTCCAAAGGGAGGAAAGACACCAAGGTAATTAAAAATAAGTTGTTCTTTGGGTGTAGAGATCACAAGGCTGATGACAGCAGTAACTACTATTCTTCTGTCTCTTCTGAATGCAACGGCGGTGAAGATGAAACAACTCAGCTCTAGGTAAAATGATAAATCTAAGGGAGGGACACAAGAAGCTGATATAGTGATCAATTGTGATGCCTAGTCTGCTATGCTTGCAGGGACAAGTGTATTCAATTTAAGGGGAAGCAAAGAAAACAAATCTACAGTTGCACAGCGGTTGTGTGAGGCAAGTGATATAAGCATGAAGTATGGGAACATGAAATGCAAAAGTGCAAAAATGCAAAATGCTAAGTGAAACCAGCAATAGATGAGGGCTCAATGAATGACAACTAAAATGACTGCCAATAGATTCTAACTCTAGCTATGGACATGATGGAGAACTCCACTAAGGTAAGGTGTGGTGTAGTAAAGGGTGAAAATGCAAACCTATATATGTGTCTCGCTAAGTGAGCCAAGTGGGAGATAATGTATGTAATAAGGTATGTAAGTCAGGGTCCATGCTCTAATATGGTGCCATATTGAGTAAAATGTGAAAATACATACCAGTGAGACTTGTTGGACAATAGATGGATGCTTCTGGATGATAGGGCAATAAAAGCACAGGAAAGTGAGTAATGTGAGGGCATCACAAGGTGTGGGAAAGTTGTGTGAGGGTCGCGCAATGCGGGAAAGCATCACCTGATATAGAAATGGCTGGGGAAAGGTCAGGGAATGATGCTGCAAGTTGGTGCTGTGAACACGGATGGTATGAACTGAAGTCTAATATGTTGCAAGCCTGTGATAGTGTGAATCTCTACAGCGGTGTTGCTGAGAATTGGGGTGAAGCTGACAATGATTCATAATTACTAATAAGCTCCACCATTCAAACCCTAAGTCCAATTACTCTTATTTAACTGTTTATAAAGTATGTACATATATAGTCTTTTATATTGCCACTAGTAATGATGCTGGTGGTACAATTATGCAAATATGAATTCATTTCCTGTATCTTCTGATGCAGCTACATCCTATCTTGACAATTGTCCTGAAATCATGATCCCATCAATCTAGAACAAATATCAACCTACTCAAAATTCACAAAGAATCCTCATCTTGTATGCCTTGTGTTGATCAATGGAGTGTTGGATTTGCCTTTTAGACTATCAATTCCCTTCTTGATATTATCACCATCTACACCATATGTAGCATCAATCTTAGTGTCTCTCGTCCACACGGACACTCACCGCATATTCTTTTCCTGGTCTCATTACTTTTTGACTATATGAACACTCACCACACATCCTTTCCCTCTCATTACCTAATCTTGTAGTCCACAGTATATAGTCTTGTTGTCTCGCACCACACCTCAGTATCATTCTACACAACTTACTGAGGTGTGTAGATGTTCTTCTACTTGCATTTCATTTGTACTGATGTATCCTAGCGTGTTTCCCCACTAGATACATATTGAATACAGTATTATTCTATATGACTTACTGAATTTGTTTCTCCGCTAGTTCTACTAGCACGTATAGGTTATGAGCCCTGAGCTCTAAATAAGCTCAGATCCATATGAACACCATCAAATGTACAGAACTCCACTCAGGTTCCTCTAATGGTTGGACCCCCACAAACCTTCATAATCAACTGACTTCTTTATCTCCAAGTATGGGTAAATTTGATCACATCATCAAACTATCTGCCACTGACATTTATTCCAGCTGGACAAGGGCTGTCAAATTAGCCTTAGCTAGAGAAGGACTCTGGAATCACTGCAGCACTGGCTCTGATCCTAATGGTATCACCGAATTCACCAGTGTTATGCCCACACCAGTTGCAGCTGGATAGCCTACGAGTGCCAAACTCACCTGTATGAAAGATTAGGCAAAAGAAGACACCCAAGCCAAAGCAATTATTGGCAGACATCTTTCTCCCATTGTTCAAAATATACTTGGTAAAAAGCTAATGGCCTGTCAGCAGTGGAACGCACTATCCAAACATATTGGCAGACTTGATGTCACCTCCCAGTTTAAACTTCATAATCAGTTATTCTCAGAATGACTCAAAGATGCTGATGATGCATCACAATACATTAGTGTCTTCAAAAATGGTCGTCGCAGGTTCACAGAGATGAGAATAGCCTTCTCAGATTCTGAGGCCATCTGGATGCTCTTACATGGGCTACCAGAAACACCACAATGAGTTGTATTTCGCAGTCTCACATTCAGACTCTAAAAGGCACCATCATCTTCCTCCAGCACAACTTCAACCACTATTCTTCTCATCCATGTTGCATTTGAAGATGTCACTGCTGCATTTTCAGAAGAAGCAAATCACCAATGGGGCCAACAAAAATTGACACACCCAGGTTCTAAGTATGCTAATACTGTCTCTGCTCCTTTAGTCGAACAAAAGGTTAATCCTACAAATGGTATACAGATTCACAAGCAAAATACCAAGGAGGTGTCCTGTGAAAATCCAGCATGCACTGGAATTCTTCAATCTCTCACGCATGATTAGGAACGGAGTCAACAAAACAAACAAGGTGGTAAGAAGAAAGAGATAGCTGCAGCCATGACAGAAACCAAGCCCACCACTAGCACACCTGCACCTTCTACTGCTCACTATAAAACTACAGCACTCATTCTAGCTCCTACCCATAAGCACGACTAATCCTGCACTCTTATCAAGGAGCTAAACTCCAGCTATGTATCATCAAACGAGGACATGGCCTGCATTACAAGTCAGACACTATCCACTATCCTTAACTCTGGTACAACCTCAAGCCTCATCACATGCAAAGAATTGTTTTGGACTTTCAATGCCAAGGCAAACATCACCATAAAAACCGCCAACCATGGTACATTAGCAAAGTCAGGGTGTGGTGACTGTGTCACTGATCTCATTGTCAGGAATTACAAACAACACATTCAGCTGAGTGACTGATTACATGCACTGAGTGTACTGATCAACCTCATGTCTGTTGGTCAGATGCTAAACAAGGGCTGGGAGTGCAACTTCAAGCCTTTCCCACGTTGCTGCCAGCTTGTTTTTCATGACAGCGTGCTAGGTGATGTTCCTCTGCAAGGCAATCTCATTTTTCTTGATCTCCAGCTCATCCCACCTTCTGAGCCATTACTGCATCTAGAGATATCAGCCTTCGCCCTTGTCTTAGAATCTCTGGCATGCACACCTAGGTCATCCAGGTGGCGATGCCATGAAACATCTTCCCTATTTTGCCACAGGCACTGAAATAGACACAGTCCACCCATTTTGCATGTATGAACCTTGCATTATGGCTAAGCGCCCATGCAAGCCTTACCCTACATCTAACACACCCTACACAGCTCACCTACTCGACCTTGTCTATTTTGATCTTTGCAGCCCCTTTCCAGTCAGCACACCACATGGCAAGAATCACTTCATCATCTTTCTAGATGACCATAGCAACCTTCTTAACCTTCAGCTACTTGTGATCAAGGACCAAGCCCTTGAAGCCTGGGAGACCATGCGCAAGCACTAGGAGAATCAAGCTGGTCACAGTGTTAAAGTTTTTCATTCTGACAATAAAGGAAAATTTATTAGTGTGGCATTCATAAAAGCCCTTGTATCTGCAGGTATTAAGTATCAGCTCTCTGCTCCATATGCTCACCAGCAGAACAGTGTAGGTACAACAATTCTGCTGGGCTCTACAGAATATTGTTGGGTCTTTCTCTGCCTGCTACTGCTTGAGACAAGCATGTTCGACCCTAAATGGTTTCTGGACTAGGTCTGAACTCAGAGGAAATAAAAGAATGGCAAAAAGTGTAATAGTGATCCCTGGCAGCAGGTAAAGGGTGGGTAGTCTAGTAGTCAGTAACTGTAACTACTTTCAATAGCATTAGCAGGAGTACTGGTCTAGAACATTATGGGGAGTATTCAGTAGAATCCTGAGAGAGGTATAGAGTGCAAGTGCCAGAGTACTAGATTAAGAGAAACATGATTAGGTAAGCAGTAAAAATGCGAACCTAAGCTAAAGGAATGACTATCTAAAAGGTATATCAAAATTGGCCCTTTTGAGCCCAGCGTGGTGACCATCATTACAATGGTAAAACAGAATGAGCAATTTGGACTATAGAAGGTTGACTCTTTGCATTATTAGAAACCGCAAATCTCCCCCCTACTTTCTGGGGTGAAGCCACCCTCACCATCTGCTACCTCTGGAACAGGACAGAGTCTTCTACCTTACTACCAGGTGTCACACCTTATGAGATTGTCAATGGACGCAAGCCTGATCTCAGTCACCTCTGTGTTCGGGGTGCTCATTGCTTTGCACACTGAAGGTGAGGAATCTTGACTAAGCTAAAAGGAAGCTAAAGTCTGAAGGGGCTCTACAGCAAGACCTGGATGCAAAATTATGTCTCAACCCAAAGGACAGCTACTGAGAGAAGTTCCTCTGTTATTAGTGGAGGGAAATTTTTGTCAACTAGGCGAGTGCATAGGTGCATGCATGTGTTAGACACGTGGATGTGGATGCGCGCATAGGTAGACATGTGAGGGGAATGTGTGTGAGGGAAGTGAGGTTAAGTGTGGCAGGTGTTACAAGTGCGTAAATATGTGGATGCATGCATAGGCGAGGTGCACATTAGTGGAGTGCATTGACAAACACATTAGCGGAACACATTGGTGGGACACATTAGTGAGATGTGGATGTGCGAAATGTGTGTACGTAAGATGTACGCATCTAAACAAGGGTTGCAATATGCAGACATAGCAAGTGAGTCACAGGAACTTGAACTTGAGCAGAGATGTGATAAAGGGGTATATTCTTGAGGCTTGATACTGCCTAGGGCCAGAATACATAGAGGTGATAGGTGTGTAAAAAGAGACCCCTGACATTTCCACTGCTCATTCTTTTAAGATGAAAATTGACTATGTGTGAATATAATAAGCAGTGCATGCGAGCATGGAACCGAGCTAAGTAATGTAAAACTAATAATATTGTCAGGGTCTAATGCGACCATGTGACATGTGGATATGGATATTGAACCAAAGGTACATCAGCATGTGAGAATAACTAAAGTACTCACCAGTGAACCAGGGAGGACATGGGTGGATGGACAGCGGAAGTGCAGGGGGCTATAAAACAAATTGCGGCACATTGGAGGTGTGGGAAATGTGCATGACTAATCCTTTGGATAAAAGCTGGAATATAGGGGAATAATGGTGGTATAGCACCTCATATTGGACGTTGAGATGCACGAGTCTCTACAACGTGTCCCAACATAATTACAGGTGAAAATTGGCCCTCACTCTCATCATGCATACTTCATGGGCTACCCAGACAGCACCAAGGGCTATTGCATCCAAGACAGGGACATAGGGACCTTTTTCACTGCATGGAATGTTCATTTGGATGAAAACTTTCTTTCTATTTTTTCACTCCCTCAGTTCTGACTCAAACAGTGACACAGAGGATCCTGTCATTTATACCTGGACTCCACCATCCTCT
>NW_024542183.1:0-79450 GCF_016758785.1 Suillus bovinus
TGTCTTGCATTTCTCAGCGGGAGTGAGTGTGCAGGCGTCCGCTAAGTCCTCGAAGAGTTCAAAAAACTCCAGTAATTCCGAAGTCTCGCCATTAAATGACGGGGCTTTAGTGGAGTTGGCGCCTGGCATGGCGTTAATGCCTCTGGATGCGTTGGACATTTTGGCCGGAGCTTGAGATGCGGGAAGATGATGTGCAAAGGGATTTGGTAAAAGGAGGAGGTGCCGCAAGGATTAAATTTTGTGTCGGGACTGTTTGCACTGGAGCCGTAGAAACTGGGACTTGGCTGTTAGGGAGTGTGGAGGGTTTGAGAGTAGGTGTGTTGGGAGGGGGTTGCTGGTACGCGAAGGAAGTCTGGGGGAGGTATAGGGGGAAGTGATTTCGCAGGGGGGCAGTCTCGTAGGTATCAGGAAGAGTGGGAGTTTCGGGCTCGAAGACAGCTGGTCTAAGGGTGAACGTTGGCTGAGGGATAATGGGGAAAGGGGGTTCGTGTTAGGGGAGGGTCCTATAGTCTCGTCGTCTGAAAGAGAGGACTCGGATGGTCCTTCGGAGGTGTCTATACTTGATTGTACTGATTTGTGACGGACCGGCGTGCGGGGGGGTGCAAGAAAGGATGGTTGCGTCAACGATAAGGTGGACGGGGAGTCGACCGTGTTTGCGCGAGTTCGGCTCTTCTTTGGAGCCAGCGCAAGTGGCTGCTTCTTGAGCTGTAGCTGCACGTTAGGATGGTAGTACTTTGAGATAATTATTGCAAGAATGGTCCAAAGACCGGGTATTGAACGAGTCAGACTAGAAGATCTGTAGAGATCCGCGAATCTGATTCGTAATGCAAGGGGGTGTTAAGACAGATCCCCTCGCGGTGGGCTCCAAAATATGTAAGGGCTATCTGCGAGTTTCGACGGGGATCGTCGAAGTAAACCGATAGTAGAAGGGATCGAATATAATGAAAGACTTTTCTAATGAGAGTGCTGAGGCTTCTGACGAGAGGACGTTTCGGACGGAATGCGCGCGTGAATCTAGCGGGGGAGCAAAGACTAATCATAATGAGCGTACATGCGTGTATTTAAGTTGTGAAAATAGGGTAAGGGTCCTTGCTGTAAACGAAAAGAATGATTTGGTGAGACGGAGAGTGGTGGCGTTGAGCCTAACAGGGTGAAACATCGATAATAAAATGGAGTACGAGAAGTTTTTGAATGGTTGGTGGTAATGGTGTAGTACGTTGAGCACCTGAATGACGAGAATTTCGTATTGGTTTTGGCTGTTTTCGGTGTGTCAAGGGAGGGATTATGAGAATAGTGACGAAAGAAGGTTTATAGATGTCTGGGTATCGTGTAAGGAAGGCGGGAGAGCGAGCTGGTTGTCGACGACAGTGAGATAATGATAGTAAGAGACGAAGGATGTAACCTCGGAACTCGGATGCGAATGTGACGCTTGTTCGCATCCGTGAGTCACGTGGTTGGTTTGGACTTTCGTCCGAACGCTTGGTTTTGAAGCGCTGGTCGGGGCACAAAGGATATGTGATCCTTACAGCACAATTGCCTGTCCGCACCTTCGTCTAGTACATTAAGTAGTCAAAACTAATGTTGATATTACGTCTTCAGAAGAATAAATATTATACACAATCATGTTTCACTGCCGCATGATATCGATATCTGACGACGTTATAGCTGGAGACTGGAGTTGTGATGTGCACGAAGGCCCCTAGTTCAAATTGTGATGTGATGAGTCAGCAGCTTTACAATTCAACAAAGGTAAACATTTGAAACAAACGGTGATGTCATACAGACATCCGTCCATCCGTTACATCCGAACATGCCGCAGCGACTTTATATACTGGCCTCGATGTTGATCAAATCAATACTTCTCACAGGCTAACATGTTATCCACTACAACCACAAGCCCCTCGGTATCCCACTTCGACCTCTTGTCGCTCTATCATGCGCTTTGGCAGCAGCAGGATCACTCTGTCGTGAGGCGGTCGTCATGCAAGGTTGTGGATCTGGAGGAGAAAGAACAGTGAGTCTATTTTCTTATTACAGGAGATCTGAAATGATACTAAGGGTCCAAAACAGGACACATCCATTCAACTTCGACACCATCGATCTATCTGGACACCCTGGTGCCAAGTTACCAAACGGAGCGACCTCAATGATAATTCGCCCGGCGTATGAGACATTGTTTCACGAGATCTCTACGAATGAGCGCAATATCGTCGTTCATGGGTCCGCTGGTATCGGTAAGCCGGTGTCCTTCCGTAATTTTCGTTACTTGATATAGCCGATTACCCTCAGGGAAGACATACTTTTTGCTATTCGCCCTCGTCAGGCGACTTCTTGCGCGCCAGCCAGTCACATATCAGATAGACCAGTCGGACTCGAGCGTCTTATGTTTCACCGCCAACGGCTTCTTTGCTCTCCCGGAGGAGAACAGCGAATATCACCCTCTGTTCGACCGTGAAGATGTCTTACACCTAATCGACAGCACACAGGAAGACAGTGTCACGCATTCGAACACAGATCACACTCGTGCTTTGATGCGGGGAATTCGCAGCAAGGCCATTTTCACCACATTCTGGCCAGACAGTCTGGGTCACGACATCGGATGGTTGTCTGAATACGATGTCGCACTTAGGAAGTGGATGAAACCGTGCACTTTCGACGAGATATTTGCGATGAGGTAGGTTAATTCATGACATATTAGTCTTCGCTGACCATTGTCGTTAGCACTTTGACCCTCGACCAGCATAAAGCCAAGTCTTTACGATGGTCGTACATCCATTTTGGGTCGAACGCACATGCTTGCCTGCAAGTATCTCGTGATGTCAGCGATGCCGATCATTATCTCAAGGAGCTTGAACGCGCTCATGATAATTTGTGGAGCATCCGACCTGCATTGCGCGAATCCGAAGCCCGTTACAGCCGTAACCTCTTCGCTGTCGAACCTGGAAACGCTTGTGCAGATCCACTGTCGTTCCCCATATCGCAAGTCGTTACCAGACTTTTTGCGGGCGAGATCACCTCTGTGGACTCTGCCGGCGCTAAGGAGACTGCTGATGTCCTCCTTAACTCAGAGGACACGAAAGAAGCGGGCGAGATCTTCTACCGTCATGCTGTCGTGGCACTCATGTCCAGATCCGGTGGGACTTTTACTCTCGGACGTCCTGATTTGCGGGGCCATTACCATCCGGCACACGAAGAGCTTGTGCTGCAGCAAAACACGCACATGACAAACGAGGAACAGCGGGCTATGCACCCGAACTTTATATACTCCACCCGACGGGAACTCGCGACGTTGGCGGAATACTGCCCGCAACTCCTGCATACGCCACAACATGCGCTCGTGCATCCAGGCATTGATGCGGTCATGTTCGATGCCAGCAGCATGTCAGTGTGGCTCGTGCAGGTAACGCACGGTTCCCCTCGCCCAGTTTCCCCTGAGGGTCTTCTCTTCCTACTGGACGTCGTACGGAAAACCCCTTACGAACCGTCTCCTACGCACCCTTGGAAATTTGTCTATGCGATAAGGGGACAACCCACCAATATTTTCTTCCGCCTCAGCGGGAAGGAAAGAACGCAGCACTTTTCGATGAACTTCTGGATGCCACGCATCAAACCATATGTGATGCAACTGCGCGATACACATCTAAACGTCCATCCTTCGGGCAACCCCTATGAGCAATGGGGTTTTCCTTACAAAGTTCTGCAGAAAAGCTCGCCGAGTCTTCTGCGGCACCTTGCGAATTCGATGACGCACCTCGTCCCAAAGTGTCGGTGCACAACCAAATCTGGCACTACTCAGGACACGTTCACTTCAGACATTAATGGTACGATTATACAGGAGTCGGGGGTGCCAGGAGCTCAGTTACTTGGAGAGATTGTGAAAGAACAAGATCCAGGCCCGGTCGACCACTATTTACGGGATAATGAGGAGACGAATAGTTGGAGGGGGCGATTCGCAAAGGTGTTTCGATGAGTTCTTTATAATTGTACAAGTGTCCGTGGTTGATGCTATATCCAATATCTAATTTGCTACATCCTTGTTGTGAGTCTAATTTCACCGGCTGCATCAGTCAAGTGCAGGTGATGTTCATGCGTGGCCCGTACATGTACTTGGGAATATTGGTCTACTGAAAATACTGTTTTCTTCCCATGACAACTCAACGAAGCACCATACGAGAGCACTATTTTCCCACTGATTGTGGACCTAGAACTGCGGTGAAAGTATTACTGCATGGGTTATCCGTGTTTGATGATAGAGTCCTCGTTCTTAGCACTTTTAACTCCAGCCTCTAGAATGCGTTATGCCCAACTACCCGTGAGGGACGAGAGTCGGTGCTATTGCGCAAGCTTATGATATAAGACTACAAAATTGGGTCATAAGTACTTCAGTCATATGTATTCAACTGTTCCTCTATTTCAAAAACTCCATTGCTCGAGCGACGGTGAAATTTGTTCAGAAGCAAGCACCATTATCAACTCTGCAACAAACTACTCATGCATCGTGGCATCAATCATACTACATCGATGCGAAAGCAGAAACACGACTCACTGCGATCCACTGTCGCGACATACTACTCACAATAATCGACGACTGCATTCTACCGCGTCGGTGAGTCATGTGCATACATCCAGGATGTAAATTGCTGATACTCACAAGCGCTTGGACGAATGTCGGCGTGCAGGTCTGACCAGCACAGCAACTGACTTCGTTGCAAAGATTGTGACATGTGTCAGTGGCAGATACTGTTGCAATCAGAGCAGTAACAACGGCGAGAACGAAGGAGAAATGCATCTTTTGTGAGGCCGTGATATGGTATGAAAGAAATTTGAAGGGGACTGTAGAACAACGGCTTGCTTTTATATGCTGAAATCTATTCCGGCAGAACTTCATAGCAGTGTAGGATCCCCTTTCCGATAGATGTTGACTGCATTGCCAGCAGAGTTCACACGCATCAATTAGAACTCTGATATTCAATGGGCGGGCTCAAATAATGCGGATATTGAACATAAAATACCATAGAGAAGTCCTAGTCATGCCGCGATGTCGCCGTTCATTTAGGTCGAATTCGAATTTGCAAGACATTATTTTCTTGACCTTTTTTACAAACTCCAAATCTGTAGGCCTACAGTTCAGCTTTGTTTAGCTGTGGAGTCGCTGGCATGTCTTCACATGTTGCGCTGGGCCGAGCATTAGATTGGGGTGGTACGCGAGCAGGTGGAGCTGCCGGTTGACGGTTTCTGCTGATATGATAACATTTTGGTGAAGCAAGAGGAACAAAAACTACGGTGCGTGCATTGACAATTGTAGGAAATTATGATAAGGGGGAGTGGCAGGCGGGTCTTGAGAGAGTCGAGGAGATGCGAAGTACAATGAGTGCGAAGGAACGAGATCGAGGAACCGCTGGACTCCTGCCATGCCGGCATATTCCGGCAGGCTATAATTTCAAATTTGATTTATGAATCCGCTGCACGTGGAAGTGATACTACTCTTACATTTACGCTCAACATTATTTCCAAGATTCTGAAGCGCGCATTCCTCTCCCAGCTTCCGATGTCGATGATTTCAACGACAGAATTTTGCATAAGTTGCCGCGCGATTTTTCGTAAGAATCACAAAACATATACCATCGACCACGAATTCTATTCCCAGGACAACATAGAATTTTATTTCATTCATCCAAACAGTCTGTCAGTAAACCAAAGGCAGTTTCCTTTACGAACTGTGCATGCAACTACATTCAATGGTAGTCAAGGATTTTATCGATTAACGCTGGCACGGACCGTGCTTGACCTGTGAATGGATCCCTTTGCTCACGGTTGACGAGCAAGAACGCATTTATTAACGAAGGACACGACTCACAGTGCTATTTCCTGAAATTTGTAGTCTCGTTCCCAACGTTCTTGTGAACACAATTCCCGTGCTCTCATCGACCAATTTGTGGGTGTTGCAGTCCAAAAATGTCGTTTTATTCATACGGTCATGTGAGATTCTTTCTAACTTCCAAGTCTTAGTCATTATCTTGCTTAGTTGTCGACTACTACTAGTATGTCTTCTATTTATCACCAAGTCCTCAATTGGGTCCTTTGCAGATGTTCCCGCTGTTATCCGTGTCAACGGTGCGAGTCCTGATTCTACCGTGTCCTTATCCTTTCTGCACAATTGCAATGTGCCACGTTCTATCTCCAATCACTATGGCGTGGCTGTGGAGTCGAGTTCTGGTCCGGTGTGCGTTCCTATTGTCGACGGATGGTATAATTCCCGACAAACTTTTCGCTCCGTCTATTTGAAAGGGTGCGACATTGAGCTTGGTCTTGATTGGCTCGCATTCGTAATTGCGAGGTTTGATGATTCTCGATTTCTTCGGCCTTCGAAGACAGATCTATTGCAGCTTTGTGCCGGTCATACTTGGAATTTTCAACCTAGAGGTACGTGGGCTCGTACGTATCATTTTAAATATGGCTGAATGATCGTTTGTGGACGATTTGTCCTCTTTTTCTTCTGCCATCCAAGTGGAATCATGTTTAGCTACCCAAGCGGGTTCATCGTCTGTTACTCAAGCGGGTTTATCTTTATTATCTTCATCACGTTCGTATCCACTGCAGTACAATGATCATGTTGTAGACAGGTTTTTTGATGGCTGTGAAACATTATGAAGAGCTGATCAATCCAACATCACGCCTACTAATCTCGCATTAGACATTCCAACAGAAGTACAAGCGATCAAAATCCTTGATCCCTCCGACGAGCCTGTCGAAGAATGGTCTATCCCAATTCTTTCCTCGATCTCGACAGACATGTCGAACGGCAATTCAGCGATCGCAAGCTTCTCTACGTTTGATATCGCTATGGATGATCAGCCCTACGAGGAAGTAAAAGCATGCAAAGGGAGGGAAAGGCAAAGAAAAAATGGATTGATTTCTGTTTCAGCAGCGCCATGTACTTGTACCGATGAATCGTGTCTCGTCTGACTGACAAAAGGACTCGTTCGATGCTAATTAGGTGTATTTGTAACAACCTGCACATTACCTTATGTTTTGATAGCAGCTTGTCATAAATTTGAATTCAAACGACCGTAGCGGGCTCTGCCGCGAGCGGCCTTTCGCGTTATTTGTCGTCGAAAGAGCAGACCGAAGGAGTGTCTTTGTACATAATATACACGAGTTCATGTATTGCAAATAGGATCCCTGGCGGGCATCGAAGCTTGAAGATTTTGCCCGACTTTACGCAAATGCTAGCCACCCTTCTTTCCGTTGGCTTCTCCGGCTACTCGACGCTCTCTTCTCCGCTTAACATCCCAATTATAAACTCTAGCAGTGTTGACTTCCATCACCGTCAGCTGCTCTCGCAGAAATTCCAAGTCTTCGATCGTAGCTTTTAAGCTAGCCTCTGCAAGATCCAATTTGGACCGCAGGAGCGATGCAGCCTCCGACAACTTGTACGATAGCATAACATTCGCCTTATACGAAATATGAGATACCATCGGGAAACTCACGAAGGACACTAAACTCACCCCTAGCCATAGATAGACAGTGTCGGTATCCTCAAGTTCTGCTTCCGCAAAGAGCGTGTCATTTAATTCGAACGTTGTGGTAAGCGGCTTTTTGGGATTGTCGGAGAATTCCTCGTCACTGAGATCATCCTCCAAATCGTCGTTCTTGTTCTTGCCTTCCTGCATGATTGTCAGATAATGTCGACGTACATCTTCGCAGTGATGGACTCACTCTTCTCTCTTGCAGGAACTCCACCATATGTAATGTCTTTCTGATGTCAGGTATCTTGTCTTCCAGACCTTTTCTTCGTTGTGTTAGGTTGGCATCCATATATCGGTACTTCCTGGACTTCCTTAGGTTCAAGATCATCATACAGTATATATAAGCTCAAACATACGCGATAGCATCCTGGAAATTCTTCAGGGGAGTCTCGACCGCGCCATCTGGGCCTCCCAGATATTCTTCGACGTTTGCCTACATGATTAAGCATGAGCAGAAGACCATTGATCTAGTTTTTCTGATACGCACGATGAATGGAGCTTTTGGAATACCCCGTGGATTTTTCTCCTCTTGAAATACCGACTTAGCAGACATGATTGTAGAGACTGCAGTCTTGAAATCTCGTCTATGTCACGGTTTATGCAATCAGTTACTACATCCGGTCGGAGTTGGAATTAGAGTCTTTTAAGATTTTTCTTCTCCGTTTGATTATAAAAAAACTACCCGCATACCTTTAGAACGCACTTAGCACAACAGGGTGCTCCTTCTTGTGGGGCTATCACAGATGTGAAAATATTACTCAAGCAAGGCGGCACATCGCGTCGATTCAATTTCGTTGACTTCAAGGTCTGTCATCGCGACACGTGTTTACAAGGCGGACAAGAATGGTAAGACAAGTGCAGACGTCTCGATTATTTCTTCAACATCTCGCATTCTCATGTACGAGATGGGGCTATCTCAGCTATTCGGAGAAGTTCTACAGGTGAGTATCCCATAGTCCTGTCGTGTGTTCTCCACATCTTTCGCTTTTTCTTGATGATAAACACTTAGGGACATCTGATCCTCCAGGGATATGCTGATTCCCGGGAACCAATAGTAGAAAATTTATCTGACTTTTATCCCATTTTATAATTTGTGTGTTGCCAATCACTTCGCTAACTCATCACATCCTACCAGATTCTTATGTTCATCGACTCCTTGTCTAACGAGAAGTCGAAGGGTCCAGCCTATGTGACCTCCAAGCAGCCGACGTCTGCCCTCTCAGCATATGAGGTGCTGAACAAGACTTCTTTCTAACGACGTCTTCTCCATAAAGGCAGGTTCGATCTAGAAGAGGGCGAGGTTGAAAATAAAACGTTTAAAGAGCAGTTCTTCGCGTAAAGCTGCAGCTGGATGGGAGTTCAATTGGAGTATATCGTACATGAATGTTCGTCAAGCCTTTGATGTTATGCACTATATGTTTTGAGATCTTATACTCTGCATGTGCATAGCAATGCAGTGGCATCATCGTCTAATGCCAATCGGATGTGAAATGTGACGATATTCTGAAATCCAAGTCAGATAATGCACGAGTCAAGCTTGCAGCTGTAGAGATACGTTATCCAGAGGACGAAGCCGTACCTCAAATTACAACGGGTCGTCCTATCGTCATTTTCTTTCCGAGCACGGACTGATGCGATACTCGTGAAGGAACAGATATGTGAGATGTTCATGGTACCACCGGCATGTACCATGACGGTAGTAGAATTCGATCAGGCAGATGAAACAGCCAAATGAGAGTGCTACGTAGGCGGTACGGCAAAATTCCCACCATCTCAAAAACGCAAATGGTTACGAGTCTAAGTCCTAGGCCAGTATGAACACATGGTCTTCTACATGACCCCTAACTAATCATATGGAAGTTCGTATCAGCCAAGCGGAGATACGTCGACCTTTAGATTGATATCGGCGCTGACAGGTCACAGGTCGTACGGCTTCAACTTTGATACCCACTATGACATTTCACTGTGATCCTCTGTAGTTTGACTCTGCCATCTGCCGGAAAAAACTAGTCTGGCAGAACCGGCTAGCAGAATAGTGGACTTCTCCCCACAACACAGCGTATATGCTCATATGATTTGATTTCTATCGATTAATGGAGATCATCTAGATTGTTTTTCCTATCTAATTGAAGACTTTCATCCCTGTAGATATGATCCGGACGATTAGACTCGTAACCATTCTGCCTACGTGCGTTTTTGAGATGGTGGGAATTTTGTCTTGCCACTCGAGCATCTGTGGGAGCCTATGCCACTCGAGCATCCGTAGTAGTATACGCCAGCTGCAGGCTGGTCACGAGCCTACAGGACGATGCCTCTGGCAAATTTGTACAACCTTACGTGATCCGAGTTTTCGTGATCATACCAAGGCTTTGGCGACAGCCTGTGTAAGAGCAGGCCAAATTTGAGCTCTGTTGGCAACGCAGTCAACATCTATTGGAAAGTGGATCCTGCATTGCTATGAAGTTCTGCCGGAACAGATTTCAGCACAGTGAAGCTGCTGAAGCAGCTTCGAAAACTAGATGCATTGGTGGATCTGAGGGTTGACTCATGGATCTATGACTGAGTGAAGTATCTATCGATACATACACATATGCTGTCTTATTTTAGTGACATCCACCACGAAAATGAGGCGTAGACTGTGTACATTGTAGTCTTCAGTGAATCTGCTAAACACATTTGTTCGATAGCAATTTTGCGCCCTGGCATGATGATACGCACTGCCTGGGTGGTCGTCACTCCAATGGTTATATATATTGCATAACTATATAGATTAGACTGAATCGTAGTCTACAATCCATCACGATAGCCGAATAAGCGGATTGCTTGTACACGATTGGGATCTGGTGATCAGGTGCGAGAGGACGAGACGGGAAGAACGAGATATATAAGAGAATGTATATGTACAGCGAGTCGTGTTTCTGCTTTCGCATCGGTGTAGTATCATTGATGTCACGATACTTGAGTAGTTCGTTGAGGAATAGATCATAATACTTTTGAACAAATTATGTAGTTCAACTCTGCCATCTGCCAGGCAGAACCAGTTTGGCAGAACCGGCTGGCAGAATGGCGGACTTTTCCCCACAACACTCGCGGCATAGCGTATATGTTCATATCTATCAATCAAAGGTAACCATCTAAATTGTAAGTAAATGTTTTTCCTGTCTTATCGAAGACTCCAGAGTCATTAGTATCCCCGTAGATTGATATGATGTGGACGCTTCCGCTGGCAAAATTGTACAACCTTGCGTGATCCAAGTTTCCGAGATCATACGAAGGCTTGGCGACAGCCCGTGTAAGAGCAGGCTCTGTTGTCAATCCAGTCAGCATCTATTGGAAAGTTGATCCTAAATTGCTCTGAAGTTTTTCCGGAACAGGTTTCAGCACATAAAAGCAAGCCATTTTTCTACTTTCCCCTTCATATCACACCATCACCAAAAATGCATTTCTTCTTCGTTCTCGCCGCTTTTGCTGCTCTGACTGCAACTGTATCTGCCAATGAAGATGGTATTGAATGTCCCCTTCTTTGCGCGCAAACCTTGTGCTGTGAGAATCAGCACTGCACGCGGAAATTTAACACACAGCTCGTGAGTATCAGCGATTTGCATCCTGAATTTGTCCACATGACTCACCGACGGGTAGAAACAATACATCTATGTTTGTGTGTAGTATGTCGCGATGGTGGATTACAGTGAGTCATGTTTCTGCTTTCTCATCGGTGTAGTATTATGGCATTGATGCCACGATGCATTGGTTCGTTGCAGAATAAGATCATGATGCTTCTGAACAAATTTTACCGTCGGGCGGTGGAGGTCTTGAAACAGAGGAACAGTTGAATACACGTGATTGAAGTGAAGCTCATGACCCAATTTTGTATACCGTACAAGCACCCTGCCCCCTTCATACTCTTCCACGGTTGAAATCCAATCTGTTGTTTGCGTACACAAGGTCAGCTAGCTCTGCACTGACTGTACATAAGTTATGATTGAAATTGTCGGGAAAATCATCCGTACGTGTTCTCAATGTGACCACATACCAAGTTGTAGTAACTATCCAACTCTTCAACGATTGCTGTACGTAATGCTGATCACTGTGAGTGTATATGGTAGCCATACAGTTACCGCCCGGTATCGTACCGTTTGTCATACGGTGCCCTCGATACCCTCGACAGTACGGTGTATGGTCATACGGGAGATGAAGAACTTACAGTCGCTAATGTGTAGTAAACGTAAGTATCAATCAATCGACACTAATGAGAACATACCCGGGCCGAAGGGGAGCAGACACCAGGTCACAAAATGAAATAGTTATTTGTTGCCAGCAGCACACACATATCAGACGTGTCGTAAGTATATGCAGGATATAAAAGCTGGTCGTCCATCAGTATTCCCCAAATATCAATCGAAATAGGTTACATATCACCTGGCACACAAAATGCGTTTTTCCTTCCTCGTTGTTGTTGTTGCTTTGTCAGCGTCTATGTATGTATAGCCCAGAACGAACCTTGTAAACAAACCAGAAATTGCTGCCCTAACTTGGGCTTGCTATGCGTATATCCAGTGATTATGAGTAGGAACCAGGGTTCAACTATATGACTCACCTGTAGGGTGTCCTCAACTTTGGTCAACATCAAAAGAAGGCAACTGCCACACGTGACACAAAGTCACACGTCAATAAATTAATGAGAGCTCAAAAGCCCAGATTAGTACGGTATGTTAGAGTTTGTTATTTCACACATACCTGTAATACTGCCTACTGTGGCCGGCCTGAGCTGCAAGTACGTACGGTAGTATTGGTCCAGTTAGGCTGAGGCCTATCAGTGAATTGTAAAGCTGCTGACTCATCAGATTACAATTTGAACTTTGAACCTTCGTGCAAATCATAACTCCAGCTATAACGTCGTCAGATGGCATGACGCAGTGAAACGTGGTTACGGATAATTCTGAAGACGTAATGTCACCGTTAATTTTGTATAAGACGACAGTGTAAGCACGCCGTCTTACTCGAGTTCCCATAATCAGTACATATACTGTCGCCGACACTGAAACAAGCTTTCAGTATCTCACCTTTCGGTGTAACGGTTATGCGATGGCGGCAGTCTGACCAAGTTACAGAAGGTATAGACAGGCAGTTGTTCCCATATCATGGAGAGCCTCATGTGAGTTCCCCTTAAGTATACATCACCTACCATTTCTTCTAAATGAACCTGACTTTTCTTACCCTACAGATTTCTGACAGAATTCCACTCCGTTCGTGGTTTACGATCGCCAGTTTCCCTGTATCCTATCGACTGATTTGGACCGTATTTGTAATCACTTTTTTGCGTCAGACAATTACCAAGACAATCGTCCACCTTGTTTCACTCGATCTGCACCATATAAACTTGATCCAGATTCCACACCTCTCAGATTCAAGTACTCAGGCTGGCGGCGTAGTGAGCTACGCCACACATACACTCGAAATTCGGGTACTCGGCGTTTGCAGCACTGGTTAAGTATCTTGCTTCGCTTGAACCCCTATTTCACAATGACTCAGAGGACAAGCAACTCGTCGAGGGATTCGACTCAAGAAACTCACACATCTGGTGAAGCAACAGCTCATGAAAGCTCTGTACGTGGATTATGGGTTTCACTTAGTCTAGTCTACTCCAAACACTGATATTGACACATCCTTCGTCTAGCATCGATCCCGTCGCAAAGTCGGTCGGTTGCTGAGGAAGGTCAAGGAGGGTGCGAAAAAGTTAATGTTGGTGAGTCCACGAGCACGTGATGAATTTGAATGTCCTGGGATACGAACTAAGATTGCAACAAGCGCTCGAAGGATTCGCGCAGCCTTAGCACTGCACCCCCAAATGATCATGACGACTCGGAACGTGCTTCATCGACCCCAAATAGCGAGGTGGGTTCTCATACTTGCCATTTAGTCTATGTGTTCTCTCTAAATTGTGGTGGTTGGGCAGGTTCAGGCTGAGGCTCCGTCTGATGTGGAAGGAGAGGCTGATATAGGCCGATCAGCACTTGACATCGACATATACGTCCACCGTACAGGTAATGATTCGGAAGTGGTTGTGACTTGACATATATTTATATCTTTCCAGAGGAAATACGGTACCTCAACCTCGACGATATGATCTATGCATGGGACGCGGGAATAGATAGCACGAAAGAATGTCTTGAAGGCACGCGCTTAGAGATCCTTTCCCAGATCACGGACTGGATGATCAACACTGGGGAAGACGTTCCACGCGTGCTGTGGTTATCTGGTACTGCAGGCAAGGGAAAATCTGCTATCGCTCACACCATTGCTAAGTGGTTCAACGACGTGGGAGGTATTTGTTCGTGTTACTGTTTTGATCGCCAGCGAGAAGCAGATCGTCTCCATGAAAAGATCTTTTCCACGATTGCGCGTGGCCTCGCTGATCGTGACCCGAAGATGAGACGGGCATTGGCAGATACCGCAATTTCACTCAAAACCACAGAAGACATCACCCGGCAGTGGCAGGACCTTCTTATCGAACCACTAAAGAAGTCATCTTGGCCAACCTGGGAACCCATCGTGATCGTGATTGATGCACTAGACGAGAGCGGAGGAGCAGAGACACGGAGAGACCTCCTCCGTATTCTAGCTGGCAAATATACTACCAGTAGTATAACGCGCGACATTCCCAAAATCACAGATCTCCCACGCAACCTCCGCTTCATCGTTACCTCTCGTCCGCTTGCTGACATCACAGACGAATTTTGCGGCGTTCAGCATATTAAACAGATGTCCATGGACGATATTCCAACAGCATTCACAGAGCGCGACATCCGTGCTTACATATCCAAGAAGTTGGAAGGGATGGATTTCCAGGAAAGAGAGTTGGCAGTCCTCACTGAGAAAGCTGATGGACTTTTCGAGTGGGCGCATCTCGCCTGCACATACATCAAAGGACCCCATATGGGGTTACATCCAATTGATACCTACAACGCTGTGGTGTCGCGCGATCCTGCTCAGAGAATCATGCTGTTGCACAGCATGTTTTACTCTATTTTAACAAACCTCATGCCCAATGTTACATCTGCCCATGTCCAGATTCCGCCGAGATCACATTCGAGGGCGCTAGGGAGATTCCGCTCGGTGATGGGACAGATACTAGTCACAGCCGAGCCCCTTCCTTTAGCTTCCCTGAACGCCATGAGGCGCCATTTTCCGATGCAAGAGGACAATTTCGACATAGAGCTTGTGGTAAAAGGTATGGGCTCTCTCCTCAGCGGCACCACCAATCCAGATTCCACTATCCGACCCCTTCATGCATCCTTCCGCGATTTCTTGACAGACAAATCTAGTGGAGAGTTTTTCATCGACCTATCAAAGGCACAACACGCCCTTGCATTCGCGTCACTTCGAGTGATGGAACATGATCTTTGCTCCAATAACTATGATTTAAAGTCGTCATATTTGCCTAAGAGCAAAGAACCTGGACTGCAAGAACGAGTTCAAACTTTCGTCCCTCCACATCTGTCATATTCCTCTCGATTTTGGACTTCGCATGTACAAAACACAGTCTTCGACGAAGAGCTTGCGAAAGAAGTCAAATCGTTCTTTGATCACGAGCGGCAGTTTGTCTGGCTTGAGTTACTCGCCATGATCAATGCGCTCAGTAGTGCAGTTCCTGCCCTTTCGCTCATTCCCCAGTGGCTAGATGTGAGTACATTGTTACGGAGTGCCAGATAAAACATTCAAATGCAACACTAGGGTCATCCCGAATTTAAAGATGTCTCATCGACTGCAGTAGACGTACAGAGGTTCGTTCAAAGTCTTTAGCGAAACTATTTTACACAACACACCGTGAATGTTCAAATTGCGGCCGGTCTGGGTGCATGTCTGCGCAGACACCAGGTTTGTGTCCGGGATCGGTCCGGGTGATTCAAGTGGGATCAAGATAATAAAGCTGCCTGATTCCCGAAGTGCCCGCCGCCCAGGAATGCTGATTTTGGACTCCGTTCTAATTGGGTAACGTCAATCCTCTTGGCCTTGTCTCTTCCTGCCAGTCCATCTTTCTTGCTTGTGACTTGCGTGCCAACATCCTCCACCTACTTGCCCGCCTACTGTCTATCATAGGTTTAGTGACACCAAAATCGTGACGGGCTAATATAGCAGCCTGTCCCTGTACATCTGCCATCGATGACGATGTCTTCTCGGCAACATGCTCCTTGACAATGTGCTCCCATTATCACCACTGTCCAACCTGCACTATGACTCGTCAAATGTTTGGCCTCATGGAAACTACGCTGTTGATATGTCTACTGGTCACTAGCAAATGGACAACAAGGTCGTGTGGGCTATCAACAGGCAACATTATTCCAGCTCGTATTGGGTACCGTCCGTGAAGACTACTTACCGTCAGGATCACCAGGCACGGTGAAACACAGATCTCGCTGACAGCTGTCCGTACTCCTATGACCGTCTGGTCACACTACCTCGCTGCGCTGGGCCATCAAAGTAAGAAGTGGGTAGGGCCAAGCAAACGCCCAATTTTTCTTACTTTTTTCTCACTCATCTCCTCATTGATTTGTAACGCTACTGGCACACGCATCACTATCATGTTGACTCGTTGTGTAGATATTTCTCGCAATGTCATCATGATCATGTTTGTCTTACATAGTTCAGTTTCAATAATATTTCCATCTCTTCATCGAAGAACTACAAGCAGAGCTTGATCCTGCGCAAGTAATATATACATCCTCCGCGAATCCTATTCAGCTGCATGTACGAATGACTCACCTGCAACCCAAAAATCACCATCGCATTCTGCGAGAAATCCGACGAACATAGCTAACTTTTTTCGCGAGGGCTGGACATTGATTCCGCGGAATTTAAAGTCATTTTTGTCGAGTCGACTCCTCTTTGGTTTCACTACAGTCAAAACACCGCGGCTTTGCCTCCCCGCGAAAAAATTCAACGAAGATCTAGAAAAATGTTGTCAGCAATTTTCGCTCGATCTTTCTTGCGGACGTGAGCGCTTGACGGACGATTACATTATCTGTATAGCAAGATATCTGGGGAATCAGCGACACATGCAAGCGCGACCTACAAGATAAACATTGATATCAAGATAAACATTAGGATCGTACAACGGTACTGAAAGCATCGGTTGGTAGTATGGTAGGACGAACGAGTGCGTGAGGCTGTATGGCAAGACGTTGAAGACTAGAACTTTCTTTGAGGCATTTTGTCGTGCTTTGAGCGCGGAAATCAGAGTATCCGATTCTGCTGCTGCACTATAAGGATCCTCGGATATGGCTAGGCCGAGGAGGTAGGCATTGAACCTGACAGGATGAAATGATAGGAACAAGAAAAGGAGTACGAAAATTTTGAATGAGTGGCGGTATGAAGGGGTATGGTGTAAGATGGGGCCTGGGACCATGCTGGTTGACGACGATGTAGCCGCGTGATTCGGATACGATGATGAGTCACGCGGACAGCTTCGAGCACCTAGTCCGTGTATCCTTAGTGTCTGAAAGGGGTGGGTATCATTGTGGTGCGCCCTCTTCGACTTGCCAGTGTAGTATGCTAGCTAGCGGGATGAACTGATAAGGCAGCGAGATGTCGGGTGCCTCGAATGATAATCGGTCAATTAACATTGCTGGTGGGCGGGCCGCCGTACTGGGGGGGATATGAAGAGACTTTGAACAAAAGCTGTGTACCAGGGCGTTGAAGACGGATGGTACTCACAGGCAGTGGTGTGCTAGTCGGAGATGTCAAAGGGTGCTGTGCCGTCGTTCTCGGGGACGTCATTGTCGGCGGGCGACACGAAAAGGAGGTGACCTCGATCGATCAACCGAGACCAAAGGCCAAACAATCGCAAACAACCGAAACTCTAATTGAATCTGTCCCCGGTTGTCGTCAAGGGGGTTGCATTGACAACGCCGTGTGCGAGTGCAGGCTACACAGTACACTGACACCAGACATCGCGTGAATCAAGAGCTCGCCTGGGATGAGTTCTCATACGTGTGGAAGCTTGAGAATAGCCTAGCGTGTTTTCTTTCCCTCGTTCATATCATTCACATCATTAAGCTTTTTAAATAAAGCCAGGACAGGCTTGAGCAGCTACCAGTAACACAACCATGGACTCGGACACAGCAGACTCCATCAAAGTCAAAGTATCCCCAACTCAAAGCGCATACTTTGCAGGCGAACCGTTCAGCGTCGCAATCACATTCACCAATACTCGTATACCTTCTCCACACAACACACCAGTACCTGGGCCAGCATCCGCACCAGTCCAGAAATCACATAAACGAAATGCCCATTCTATAAGTTCTGCACCCCTCGCCAGGCCTCCTACCTCTCCCGGTTTGAGCCCACGTCCACCAGATTTCATCAAAGCGCTTGGTGTTGGAATTGGCGAAGAGGGAAGAAAAGGATTGATCGGGAATGGAGCCACCGATGGCAAAGGGAAAGGTAAGGAAGTGCTCGAAGCCAGCCGTAGTGCATTGGAGAAGGTCAAGCGCGGTGAAGAGTATGTACAAGCTTATGACGTAGATTCAGGTAAATCTCTCCTCGTCGTCATCGACCTCACTAGCTCAAAGTGATTGCAGTAACACCACGCACGACCTTCCCTATCCCTCAACACCACCCACATGCACGCAAACAATCAGTGTTAGACGGTCACATCCAGATAAACGAAGTAGTACAACCCCCGACCAGCACACTCGACACAATCGCAGAAGCACCCACCCACTCATATCCCCCTCGTAAACCATCACTCCAGGCACTCGGGCACGGCCATCCTCATTCAACCACCAAACCTGTCCCAAAAAACACAATCCTCCTCCTCTACTCATATGCTCAACTCTCAGGAACAGCACATATCCTCCCTCAAACTACACCAGCAGCCCTATCCAACCTCCGCGCGCATCTCCTCAAAAAACCTGTATTGGGCGGCGGAAGCATGGATATTGCCAGTACCCGCAGGCCCCATTCGCGTTCTGCGAGTCTTACAGGTTCCCTATTCAGTCTATTAAGTCCTTCCAGCTATACTCCTACACTCGGGAGATCAAGAGCCCCTTCCCTCAGCTCCCAAAGTGATACATCTGCTGCGAATGTTGGTCTGGGTTTAGGATCGAATGTCGGAGCAGCGAACCCCGTGGAAGAAGGCGAAGAAGAGATGCCACTCCCTGTATTCGAAGTACAACCTGCCATGCTGGCTGTTGATCTCGCCTTGAGTCCTGGAGAAAGTAGGACTTGTGGGTTGTTCTACCTCTTCTTCGTATAATCATGCTGAAACACAATAGACACATACACCCTTCCCCTACCATCCACCCTCCCTCCTACATTCAAAGGTCGCATGATCAGCTTCTCGTACGAACTTGTAGTTGGCACGTGCCGGAGAGCTGATAGCGGCGAAGGCACCACCACTTCCGTCGGCGTGACCGTGAGCAAGGTAATGAAAGTCCCTATCAGGGTGTATAATTGGGTCAGCGGTCAGTCTGTCCTATCTTTGTTTCAACCCGACGCTAACCAATTGATACAGTCAGCAGACCACAACGCCCCTACGACCTCCTCCTCCCTGTGCGTAAACACGAGGGTGAAAAAGTCATTGATCTAAGCAGCGCATGTGGAGATTCAAAGAAAGACTTGTCCCCTTCCTCGTCGAAGTCCTGTATGTCTTTCTATCTTCCACACATCACATAATTGAATGGGGGATAGCACCGACTACAACACCCGATGGCTCCCTTGACGATCTCCGCGCCTACGGGGAGAGGCTACTCGAGACGTTCCCTGCGGAGGGGTCGTCGGGTGTGAGGATTAAAGAGCCTGCTGAGAGCGTGCCTGAAAGTGTACCTTCTTCCTCCGGGCTTGCTTCCGGGAGTAAAGTAACTTCGGACCCTCTCAGAGCATTCGAAAGAGAACGCGAAAGAGAGCTAGAGGGAGGAGAAGGAGAACTAACAGGGTGTCGAGAAGCTGTCGAGATTTTAACCCGAAATCCCAAGAAAGGCATGTCCAAGCGCGTTATTATCTCTATGCAGACTACTAACGCCCCGCCAGTCTCATACGACGTGACAAAAGACGGTGTCAAAGTCGCTGTTCTTACATTTACGAAGAGTGCCTATAGGCTCGGGGAGACAGTCTTAGGCATTGTAGAAATTAATGAGCGAGAAGGACGGGGAAAAGTGATTTCTGTGAGTAGTTGGTCTCGATTCCGTGGTTCCCGTATCATTCCTTTATCAATTTCGATCGGCTTATCATTCTCGATTTTTGTGACAGTTGAGCGCAACGCTAGAAACAAACGAGAGCCTCCCAGCCTCTCTAGGAAGCACAAACCCAAACACGAGTGCAAGTACTACGCGGCGCGTTCACGCAGAACACCACGCCTCATTCACAGGCAGCACCCTTCGCACCACATTTTCACTGGATATACCCAGCGACGCATGTCCCACATTCGGAATCGTCCTATCATCTCCTCCCTTGCTTGGGAACGGGTCCACATCTGGGAACAGTACTGGGAACGGAACGGGTGCTGAGGCTGGACCTGGGAAGGCAGGGGGATTAACCTGGAAAGTGCATCTGACCCTACTTGTGGGCGTGACAGCACCAAACGCACGGGTGCGTGGGTTGACGAGGGATGGTGCGTCTACTGCATGGGGAAGTGCTTGGCGTGCGCCTGTGGGGATCGCTCCTGAACAACAAGAGCCTGGGAGCGCTGTGAAAGAGGTGGGTAAACAAGTGCAGCAGCAGAGCTGGACTTCATACCTCGTGCACTCGTTCCTGGGGACTGGGGAGAAGGAGTATCATGATGGAGATATTGATGAGGAGGAGGTTCCTGCTGAAAAGGGAAAAGGGGAGGAGGAGGAGGAGGGTGATTGGAGAGATGTACAGGTTGAGATCGTGGAGTGTGAAGTGCCAGTGGTTGTTTGGCCTGGTAACACGGCGTTCAGCGCTGTAGATGTTGTGTTCGAGGTTTGATCTAGCCTGAGACTGGATCGAGATCCGTGATCTAGATTCCGCGGAAGGATCCGTGAGCGCCGGATATTTATCGAATTTTTTTTGAATGATATTATATTTTAATTACAAAAATGTTGATCGAGGCTTCAAGCCTTCGCTTTTAACGGACTCGCGCCTTAACTTGAACTTGGTTGGTTTAGAGCATACTAGAAAGAGCCAGGTGAGTGAGTTTCAACGATTGTCATGAAAAATTCAGTTGAATGGAAGAAATGTCAACAGTGATAGAAACTAATAAGTCCCCAGTCAGCCAGCTGTCGTACGAACTCGCCAGCTAGCTGTTCTCGCCACCGCCAGCTGTCATGCAACATCTATCTGAAGACCAAGACTTTGATCGCAGGCATCGTTTCCTTGACCCAGACCCAAACAATTCTAGCAGGGAACGAGCAACAAGTCAACCACCAAGAACAAACTTGACAAGTCTACGCAATCAAAACTCTCCTTCATCTCCTTCATCTTCGTCATCTCCTTGGTCACCACGTATCCTCCAACAACCAACTAGAACGACAACAGGTCTTCCAATGAGCGTACCAACCCGTAGCTCCTCCTTCTCAAACCCCCAATCAAACTATAGCTCCGCACTCCGCGAATCCCACTTCGAGTCTACCTTCGAAGACGACGAATCAGAAGCACTCTCAGACACTTATGACCATCATGATGACGACCGCTACCTGCCCACTTCATCCCGTGGCCGCTCCTACGCCCCCGATCTCACCCGCAGCCGCTCTCAAAGCCTCGCTACCACCACAGCTCGTCCCACTTCAATCCAGTCCCCGTATCAACATTCAAACCTCTGGCCAGACTCGACTAACAACTCAAACCCGCTCAATATTCCACCTACTAGGTATGGAGAGATCAAACCACCCGCGTCTAGTCGCTACGGGAGCCTTGGCGCTATGGGCAGGTCCCCGCTCGCCGATAACGGCTATCCGAACAGGAACACCATCGACGTCTCCAATATGAGCCCATTTGTTCGTGATGTTGGTCAGATCCTCCTAGACGACGGCTCTGCGTTCCGAGAGCTCTGGGCAGGTATGAATCCTCCAAAAGACGAGAATGGCGGAGGCGGAAGTGGTACCACTAGTCGGAGACACAGCGTCAGCGTCGTTCAGCCTCGCAGGCCCACTATCGTCGGCTTTAATGCGCCTGAGAGCCCTGGGGATGAGACCCATGGGCATAGTCGCCCTGGCGTATTTAATGCACAGCCTTTCGGAGGGAGAGGCGGTCTCATGCTTTCAGATGATGATTTAGCTGCTGATCTCGGTATGCTGAGCATGAAAGAGCCCGGTGCGCCGTCCAGCTCATCAACCGCGAGCCAGCCGTCCTCCCTCCCCATTTACCCACGCAGCCCGCCCTCCGCAGACCCCTACCACCTCAACATCACATCCGGGACGAGCTTCGCATCCCGCCAACAATTCGGATCTCCAGGCGACAGTGCGCTTTCCACAGGTGGAAGTCCCCCTCGGGGACATTTTGACCAGCAGATTTTGGAGGCGCAGTATGGTCAACAGCAGCTTACGGCGCGATTTATCCCAGGGCAGGGTATCCAGTACCTCCCTGTGCAAAACAACGGCGCTGGGTTCGCACGCCAAGGCCCGCTCTCACCCACTACCTCCCGCCCCATCCAGCCCCAACAAGGCCCGTACTATTCTCAAATACAACGACGCCTTTCCGACGCCAGTCAGACCCAGCAAACGCCCTTGAGCGACCTAGGCAAAGGCCTCCCTTTAAGCAGCGTCCCAGCTTCCTGGCCGCTCTTCATCGTCGAATTCAAAGCGGGGCGTACGGACCTCTTTTATCTCACTGATTTAAGCCAAGATATCAGAGTTGGGGATTTGGTGATCGTAGAAGCGGACAGAGGGAAGGATTTAGGCAAGGTCGTGAATGACAGTATTACGCTTAAGGAGGTGGAGGCGTTCCAAAGGGAGGTTAGGGAGAGGGAGGCGGGGGAGGCGATGAGTCCTGGCGGTACGGCTGGGACAGGGAAGAAGGAGATTAATCCGAAGATGATTTATGGGAAGGCGCAAGCTCATGATACTCAGTACGTGTTTCTTTTGCTTGGTTCTGAGGCGGGCGTTGATGGGGACGATAGGCATTTAGTGACGAAGATGCAAGATGAAGTTAAAGCGCTGCAATTGTGTCAGAGTAAAGTTCGGCAGAAGAAACTTCCTATGGAGGTTATCGATGCGGAGTATCAATGGTGCGTGTTCGTTTGGTGTTTAGAGGACACGAGAAGACTGACGCATTGCAGGGATCGACGTAAACTCACATTCTACTTTATCGCTGAAAAACGAATTGATTTTCGGGAGCTTGTCCGGGAGTTGTTCCGGTGTGTCTTTGTTTACCTGCTTGCGTTGTACCTACGTCTATGCTTCTGCTTGCTTGTCTGCTATGCATGTGTTTACTCGCTCGCCTGCTAACGAATTATTTACAGGTTGTATAAAACAAGGATCTGGATGGCCTCTTTACAAGGCCCAGGAGGGTACGAGCAGTAATTGCTCCCCTCACATCTATACAAGTAACGACGGAAAACGAGGAGCAGGACGGAATCCCAATTTCAACCACACCACGCAAACGCAAACTATCACGACACCAGTCAATCTCACGAAATGTACGCATGTATGTATGATCTAGATATGCAATATCCACGCTCTTCGTCGCACATCTAGAATCTTTTTTTTTTTTTCCAATTCTTTCATTTGTTTCATGTTCAAGTTCAAGCTATTTATGGATCAATGTTCATTCATGTTCTGGTTTTTTTTTGTATCGTATTTTGTTGTGTGTACGTTAGTGTGGAGGTTTTTTCCGTCTTTTGGAGAGGAGAAATGGCCCTGACGCCTTGTATTAGTATGGTACATAAAATCTAAAATATATATTGTGGTGCTTTACGCGTGCGTAGGAGCGGGAATCGTCAATGAAAATGTATACAATGCGTCCGAGTGTTGATACAGGGGTAAGATGTGGGGTGGGGATCAGGATCGGGATCTAATAAGAGCGTTCATGACTGCAACCACGACTTGCACAATCAAGAATGTTGCGTTGTTAACTTGATGTCGATCTGCATCTAATTCTAAAACAGATCAGCCGGCATCTAGCTTGCAGGCAACTCGTTCGCTTTTCGCTCAGCAGTGACTACAAATGGCAAATGTAACGCGTCAGCAAGACTAACGAGATCAACATGGGATGATCACGCACCCCAAGCACGTCGATCCATAGGACACTGCTGTTTCGAAGCGGTCGTTCCTAGCCATTTTAGTAGGCAGTGCATATGGAATACGTGACTACATTCGCCCCAGACTGTTGTGACAGAAAGTCAGATCCTTTGCGCGAGGAAAGGTGGAAGGAAAGAACGTGACGAGCGGAAGAGATGCACAAAGCACGAGGCACGACAAACGCACAAAAGAGCAAAACAAGACCAGAACTCACTCAAAGGACAATCATCTCCCGGTGCCTTACACGACGGACAGCACCCCTCAAACGGAACGCGACAGATCCCGCAGACGTCGCCTTCGTCGTCTTGATCGTGGGTTGCGTTTCCTGTGTTCCAGCGCCATTGAGCGACGGCGCTCCAGTGTTTGATGTGGACTTTCATGCGTTTGCGTGGTGTGAGGTTGACGAAGAGTAAGCTGGAGCGTCCGAGGAGGAGGGTTTGGGGTTATTTGGTGTTGTGTACGCGTCGTGGGTATTATTTTCAATATTATGACTTTCACGTTTCAACTTGAACGTTCGGCTTCATCGGATATCGTACATCACGGGACTTGGTGCACTACTAATTTGGAGCTTATCCTCACGTATACGTATATCCTACATATTCCGAGTTTCAGATCTAGGAATACGGGAGAGCATCTAGAGGACCTCATACAGGGAAGATTGGACAGTTGTCTCCATGGAAATTGGTTATGGTGTGCTCTGACTTGGTGAGCATTCTGGAAGGCACGGGACACATTCATTCACGCGCAATATCGCTTTAACATCCAGTTTGTATACATCTAACTAATCGTGTGCTAGTAGGCTTCATGATCAGTCACAAGGACACGAGCCATTTATGGCACAGTCACGCAACTTTGGTTCGGCCTATATCGCTCATTGACTACAATGCACGCCGTAGATTGAACCAAGGTCGAGTCTGCCCATCTAACAAGCACCTCTTTGGTGGTAGTGGTAATGTGCCTTGAATCTGTGGTTCAGAAGGTTCGCTCTCATAGCTGCTTGGAGTTGTTGAATTTCAATTTGCACGCCTCCTGTAGGTTTTTACTCTTGTTCTTTTTGTGGCTTGTGTTAACTGTTTTACAGTGCCATTGCGCGGTGGCAGTCCAGTGTCTTTATTGACATTGTATTTGCTTCTTCTGCACTAATCAACTGTGATCCTGATGGTTTGGCTCGATGTGGACTGCAAAATGCAGTCGGTCAGAATAGCGGAGATTGTGCAAATGTTCTTGAAGGTCGGTTGCGATCATCTTCTAGTGTGTATGACTTCAGGATCGGTGCTTTCTGGGACACTTGGGCTGGTGACACGTCAGCCTTGCAAGGAGGGCAACGCAAGATCAGAGCAACTTCAAGCTATAGTTTGCACGTCAGTAACATCAGCTCCTCGCTGGTATAAAAACATACATGCGTAAAAGATGAGTACTGAGTGGCAGGCTCATGGCCACTACGGTTCCGTTATCCTAACTATTTCAGGTATTCGTGTTAGTCATCGCTTGGCCTCGTCGTTTTCTCTGGGGGTTTCTTGGGGTCGGGATGATTTCAGCTCCATCATTGAAATCAGAAGAGCCCACGCTGGGGAGAGTCGGATGTTTCTTCCTGAAGGCACGTGAGTTGTTTGCTCCCACGTCCTACTTAGGATATCTTGCCATATATATCCAAGTCATCTCAGTTCATATCATAGTACTCCGACTAAAATCTCACATTTAATCTTTCAATGCACGACTCATTTAGCCAAATTATCGTTCACCCGCGCCGCCATAATGTCTTTATCTTCAAATTCAGTATCCTTACCAGACTTCCTTTAGGAAGATGGCAAGAGGTTCTCCGATAACTGTGCAAAAGTACACAATGCTGAGCGCAAACATCAGTTACAGTCGCATATGGTCTGAGTTCTTTTAACTTTCCAGTTTCACTTATCCACAAATACTGATAGTTTGACGTAGATGGAGCTCGACGGAATCGACTTGGAGGACGATGATCAGGATATGTTGTTCTACCAGCTCAGCGTTGACACTGTATATGCAAGTTATGCTGCAGCGCAGAACCGCGTTCGCCAGTACACCCAATTATTGATACCTCTGAAGCGGGAGGAAAAACTATGGGCACAGAGAGTTGAGAAGGCAAGATATGTATTGCCGGAATATAAGTCTAGATGGTTGTCAGCCCTGCAGGAGTCTTGAATTCGAACTATCTACCACTCTTTACATATGCTACCGTTTCTTTCTCTGAGTTGTTGCTTGGAGAAACCGTTGAAATTTTTCACTCTATGATCTATATTTTTGGCGTACTACTGTCACCTGATCCGGAATGCACAATTGATAGGTAATGCGCAACGCACTCCAGAGCTCACAAACTCCACATATATTTCATTTGGAACAGCTGGAGAACAGGTATTACATATATTCAACAAACCTACCAAATAAAATATCTTAAATCGACACTGGAACGTTCCCGAAATGAAACATTGTGTAAGTGTACTACATAAAATAAATGATTTTTGGACGCTGAAATCGAAATCCACTCAGATTAATATATCAACAAAGCGTCACTGCCTGCGAGGTCCTGAGATGGTATCCTACCGTCCCACTAGGTTGGTCGGTAGTGAGTCAGCTTTGTGTTTGCGTGGCTGACCCCTTGCACAGAAATTCCACATGCGATATCAAATGATGATGTTTATGGCAGGCACTTTATGCCCAAAGGTTCGAAGTCGTGAGTCAAGATTACCGTTGACTCAACTGTAATTCAATCAGGTGCAACAGTAATGATTGATCAGAGGTGTGTCAGGGTCTTCATAGTATCTGGTATGACTATGCATCAGCCTGCGATGCGCCCATACCAGGAAACCACACACCGGTGGAAAGTTTGATTGTGCAACGCACAGAGCTATCATACGTTGGTTCAATGAGATGCACATCGTGTACCGCAAACTTACTAAGGGCTACTCACCGCAACATGAAGCATTTGTCTGAGGCCTTTTACATTCATCTGCGTTGATTTTACATTTGTTCTCGTTAGTGCCGAGACTATACTTGGAGAAAGTGTCATACCCAGAAGACGTGCAGCTCTGACCATCTCCTTGGCAAGGTGCACCAAGTGGGGGATAGTCAAATCCAAGTAGATCGAGCCAGCGGGTCACGGTGATCGCAGGAAGGATGATCACTATGGCAGATTAGCGAACATTTGCATGATTCAGTATCAGCCATTGCTGATTCGAATTCTCGGAGCACTGTCATTTCAGAGGGAAGCGTAGGGATAACGGTCAACTCGAAGAAACAACTTCAAGTGGTCAGCCACGGTAGTGATGTGCACGGCCTGGCCTGGATTTCTCAAAAGCTAAAGCCGACGGCCTGAGCCGCGACTCCTAGCCTCTATTATAATTCTACTATCGACGACAACGAGTGCTAAAGCAGGTCAAGTGCGTAGATATGTCATAAGAGACACACCATTCAGCAAACATGGAAATAAAAAAGCAATACATAATTACACAACAAAGCGCACTCGTCTCCGGCCTTGTCCTGTGACAACTGAGTCCCTTGCCACACGGAAGTTGATATGCTCTGCAGGCTCGGTGCAATGATGTGAAATTGGCAGGCTCTTTGAGTGATGGAAACTGAAGTGTTGAAGGTTAAACTGCAGTAATCGCGCGCTTAACCGCATTTGGATGCAAAGTTCTGTCACACAAGTCACAGTCACTACTTGTAAATGTACAGCAAGCAGACCCGCTTCCTTTAACTTCTATCGTTCACTAGACGAAACTGTGGCAATTAATGTGGTCCCCACGGAAGGAGCTCAGCGTGACTTAACCATGCTGCCAGTGGTTATCATGTGATGTATAATACTTCTCCCAATCAGAGATAACAACTTCTTATGGGGTGTTCCTCTAGTCCAGCTTCGGAGCCTGTCTCTGAGTCGAATTGCCATGACATTCAAGTGGTAAGTGCGGCTAGCAAGGTGTTAGTGAACTTCTAATAATTTACTACTAGCCTATCAGCATCGAGCATGTAGCAAGTGCCTAGAAATCTTCCAGGGTCATCATCAATCAGAACCTACAATTATGCGAATCTCAGTCATGCAAGCCACATGCACCAAATGTACATGTGCTTCAAGTTTGATGGAACATTTCATGTCAGCTAGATCCAAATTGCAATTACATCCTACCAGTGATCATATGTCTTGCTTGTGAAGCAAGTGGCCCGTGTTGCAGTCAGAACTTCAGAAGTATGATGCTTCGCTTTGGCTATAAAAGGTCTTTCCTCGACCATCATCATGTCGTTGAGTGCCATCCGAGTCATCCGAGTCAATGTTCAACATGATGTTGACCCTTGCGTCGCTCCTGCTTGCAGGTCCCACCCTAGCAGCTATCCCCAACGCCATGCTTCGCGGCATGCCCTCTCTCCCAAAGATCCCAGTGCCGGATCGTTCCATCATAATTTCGCCGAATGGCACAGTGCTCCCACCCATTACCACCGTCTATTACTTTGATCAACTTATCGATCACAATAATCCAGACCTCGGGACCTTCCAGCAGCGATACTGGATGAACTGGGAGTTCTACGAGCCCGGTATGTCGTGAGGATTGAGGTACAGCTTCGAATAACATTAACCTGATGCATTGAAGGTGGCCCCATCATCTTGATGACGCCCGGAGAAGGTGACGCAGATGGTCAGTCTACTGTCGTTGATTTGCGACCTTCTAGAAAGCACTTGATTTTTAGGTAACGAGGGCTTCATGACCAATAAGACCATCAGTGGTCTCATCGCTCAACAACAGAATGGTGCAGCCATCATGATCGAACACCGTTTCTTCGGCTATTCCAATCCATATGACAACCTCACGTCACAATCTCTCGCTTCTCCTTACTATCCAGCAGGCCATTGATGATCTCGAGTATTTCACGAATACCGCTAACCTTCCGATGCCTGGAGGTGATGCTGTGAAACCAGGTCAGGCGCCATGGATATTAGTCGGAGGAAGCTACTCGGGGGCCCTTACGAGTTGGACGATGGTCAAGTGAGTAACTTACCGTGAGTGGATGCTGGTTTCAATTAATGATTCGCGTAAAGCAAACCAGGACTTTTCTGGGCCGCGTATGCATCTTCTGCAGTCGTAGAAGCAATCACGTATGTCATTATCGCTCGTGTCCCATTAATGTGATCTGAATATGTCTGCATTACAACATGGTCATTACTGAAATGTGGTTTCATTCAACAAAAACAGTGACTATTATGGGTATTTCACCCCTATTTACGAGCACATGCCACAGAACTGTTCCTCTGATGTAGAGGCAGTGATTGCGTACCTGGATGGGTTGTACATGGCTAATGACACAGCTGGAATCCAGATTCTCAAGGAGGCATTCGGTCTAGGGGATCTTGTACACGTAGATGACTTCGCCGGTGCACGTGAGTAGTATCCTTCGTACCCGTCTTAGATCTTTGCATGGAACGGACACAGTGTTCCGAAGGGCTTCTGATCCACGCAACATCCGTGGTTGCTATTGCCTTCATCAGCGCTCGCAGTCCTTCCGTTTCCACATGCTTATTTCAAATTTTCTTTGTCCAACATTCTTTTTCTTAAATAGTTCTCCTGCCTTCTTGACTTGACTGACTCTGTTCGAGCCAAAAGTTCAATCCAACCTGTTCGATTGGCAAGCTCTGCAGCCTGATGTCGGCCCAAGAGCGATGTTCTTCCGGTTCTGTGATGCACTCGAGGTCAAAAACGGAATCAGTGCAGGACCTGAAGGATGGGGGCTCGAAAATGCCATCCACTCTTGGGGAACTTTTTGGAATACCACATACTATAACGTTGGTAGGCGGTTCCCTTCGTTTTTGATTGACGTGGCTAAACCTGATAGTGAAGTCTGTGGATCCGAGGATGCCGAGTACGTATCCTTCGGACCTAGTCGTCCAGATTGGCTGACTGCCAAGCTAGAACCTGTTTTGGGACGTACGATACCAGCCAGTCCTATTACACTAATGTCACCGTGAATAATGGAAACAGATCGTGGTTTTGGATGGTGTATGGATTCTCATTAGCTCGAATATCCACTTTGACAACTATTCCAGGTGCAATCAAGTCGGATGGTACCAGGTTGGCCCTCCTGAAGGTCAACCCGCAATTGTGAGCCGCATTCTCCAACCCATCTACAACGAAGTACGTCTATTGAATTTGAAACACGAGCACTCTTCAACATAATTTTTTCAGCGTGAATGCGTGAACATGTTTCCTCAAGTGTTCGCCTATCCGCCCGAGCCTACCACAGAAGAGACGAACGCGAAGTACACTGCTTGGGACGTGAACGTCCCGCGTCTCTTCTTCGCAAATGGCCTGCGTGACCCTTGGCGCGAGACGACTGTCTCTGCTGATGGGTTGGATAAGCCTAATATTCCCAGCATGCCGATCTATGAGGGTGACGGATTCCATTGCTCGGATATGATCACACAGAATGGCATTGTGGACCCGACTGTCGCAGCAGTGCAGGAAGCAGGGTTAAAGTACATGAAGGAGTGGCTGGCTGAGTGGACGCCGTCCGCCTGATAAGATATTAGATCATCGGGACTTGTGGTTAGGCGAGTTGCTTGTATTATAGTATCTTGCGTTTGGGGAGAAGCGGTATCCTGTAGCCAGATCAAATGAAAGGAAGACAGATTCCTTTTGTATAGGGAGAAGTGTCGATGCCAATATACATCACATTTCATTCCTCAAGCTCAAGGCCTCCAAGGTCCCAGGCTGCGTCTACTGCACTGTATGTGATTCAAAAGCAAAGACACTCACTCTGTCACCCGGCACCGACTACCTCGGGTGTGTATCAATTCATGATTGTCCTCGAGGCTCGAGCACCAAATTCCTACGACGCATATCCCGTGCATTCAAGGTCCCATCATATTGATGACGCCTGAAGAAGTGAACGCAGATGGTTGATTTTACAATAAACGATTTATTGTCTTTCTCTCCCAAATTACTTGATTTCAGGATACGAAAACCACACTACCAATGAGACCATCAATAGTCTCATCGCCTAACAATAAAACGGTGCAGCTATCGTTCGTCATAGAACACCGTTTCTTCGGTTAAGTCTTCCAATCTATATGATTTCACGCCAGATTTCCTAGCTCTCCTCGTTATTTAGCGGGCTATCGATGATTTCGTATATTTCGCCACATCCCTGATTTAAAATAAAAATTTTCAGCATGATTAACGTAAAGCAAACCGGGAATTTTTTGGGTTGGATATGCATCTTCTGCCGTCGTAGAAGCCATCACGTATGTTACATCACTGCGCAACTCCAATCAATCTAATTGCTTCTCGACTGAATGTTTCTGCACACGACATGTCCGTTCGTTGAAAACCGATTTTGTATTGCCGTTCTTTAAACAGCGACTTTTGTGGTTATTTCACACCTATTCGCGACTAGATGCCACAGAATTGTTCATTTGATTCCAAGCAGTGATTGCATACTTGTATATCATGTTCACGGTTAAATCAAGAAATCACGGCGTGAAACTCGTTCCGGGTATTGGTCGAGTGCTGCCGCTCCAACAAGCTCGCAACAAAATTTTTGTTAGACCTAATTCACAGAGACCTAAGTTATACACGAAACAAAGTTGTGTGCAATAAGTGAAAATCAGGCATTTCCCGTCGAGATGTGATATTGTCGCGAATGTTTGTTTGGTCCTATTAGAATCTAAAGCTTTTATCTTTGTGCCTGTTGCCGAAGGAAGACGTGTGGCCGCTTGTGCCCAGCAGTTCAGAACTTCGAAAAGTTTTCAAGTTCTCATAACAACCTGGAAGAGTTACTTCTCAAACGCGAACTGTGAACACTTGCAATGTTCTATAAAGTCATTGTGAAGGGGAAAAGACCTCTTCAGGCGGCGTCCCATGTCATCACGTCTACTGCGAACAGCTCTTCTGCCCTTTTTTCACGCGTCTTTGTGAAGCGTAGAATCAGTCTATCAAGCACCGTGCGCTCACTCAAGCGGGGTGCGTTGAGACAATCGATTTCAACTAGAAGCAGTATTCCTCCAGAGACTACACCACCACCATTGCCAAGCTCGCATGGCGTTCCGCTCTACAGTATGCGTTTTCGTGGATAAGAGAGTATATGCACATCTGACCTCATCAAATGTAGGACGTCTTATGTTGGCATGGACGAAAACTCCAACAAAATGGTACCCGCTTCCCTTGGCCGTTGGGGCCATTCTCCTCGTCGTCATCCAATACCGCAAGAAAGTAGCGCGTTCAGAGAATGAGGTTCACGTTGATGATGAAGGTCGTGAAATTATTAAGCTCAAAGGTCCATGGCATGTACGTTTCACTGATTAGTTATCGAACTACGTTTGTTACAACTGGTCTCGTGCAGGTCCACGTAATAGGCGCTCTTCCTCTCCGAAACATGTCGCGCTTCTGGGGCTACATGAACTCACTCGAATTACCTGTTTGGATACGACCCTACGGCTTCCGGCTCTATGCATACGTTTTTGGCTGCAACCTTGAGGAAATCGACCCCGACGATCTAGCACAATATGCCAGCCTGGGTCAATTTTTCTATCGAAAGCTTAAGCCTGGTGCTAGGCCCATAGACAACGCTATTCTCGTAAGAATTTATATCTATTAGAGAACTTCTATCTTAACTATATGACAGGTCAGCCCCGCCGACGGTACCGTTTTACACCTCGGGACCATCGAGAACCTTCGAGTGGAGCAAGTCAAGGGAATCACCTATTCATTAGATGCTCTCCTCGGTGTGGATCGTTCAAGTCCGGAAAGCCCAACTTCGACGGTAATCGATTTCCCAGACCGAGAAATGTCTCATGTGACGGACCAAGAATTTGCTAATGTGAACGGCATCGAGTATAGCTTAGACCAACTTCTGGGTGCATCCACGCCTTCTACTCCGGGTACCGTGACACCTCCGACCCCTGGAACTCAGTCCGCATCTGAGGCACAATCATCTTCCGTGCCGAAGAAATTCGGCGAACAGGTTGACGCGTCTGTGGAGCATGAAGGATCCCTCCAAGAAACTATCGCGCATGACGCCTCCGTCGCTCGCGAAATCGGCCTTAGATCATCAATTGAGCGGAAGAGAAGCACTTCGGGCACAAGCGTTAAAGAAGGCAATGCACTTTACTTCACTGTCATCTACCTCGCTCCGGGCGATTATCACCGATTCCACAGCCCCACCGCTTGGGTAGTGGAGAAACGGCGTCACTTCGTTGGTAAGTCTTCATATACATGTTTTGCGTACTGCTTATGCCACGTGGCTTCAAGGTGAACTCTTCTCCGTTTCCCCATGGATGGCAAAGCGACTGCAAAACCTCTTCGTCCTGAATGAAAGAGTCACCCTTCTCGGTCGATGGAAATTCGGTTTCTTTGGTATGATCCCCGTTGGCGCCACTAACGTGGGCAGCATCAAGATCAACTTTGACACAGTATGTATCATTCCATTGGCATAGAAGTGCAGTTTATGCTGATGCCGCACTTCAAGGCTCTTCGCACCAACGTCCGAGGCAGGCCCCCACCTCCCGGAACTTATAACGAGGCCGTCTACTCAGCAGCTTCTCCTATCCTCAACGGTCAACCGTTGACCGCAGGCGAAGAGATGGGCGGATTTTGCTTGGGAAGTACCATCGTGTTGGTTTTCGAAGCCCCGAAGACCTTCGAGTTTGCCGTCAAAGCTGGGCAGAAAGTCAAGGTCGGGAACCGCATCGGTGTCGTAGCCAACGATTCTGCGCCGGTTCGCAAAGTGAAGACCGACTAGATGTGCCCAACTTGCGGTTGCTTGCCACAGACGATCTACATTGACGCATCTTATGACAAATTAATGATGAACGTTCATGATATCCTCGCATAAACCATTCGCCCCCCGAAATGATGGTTGCAACGATGCGGTCATTATGCGGGAACGCAGTACAAGTCCATACTAAGTCCATATTATACCAATACAACAAGACAGATCTACATTTAAAGCACAGAATACAAGTGGCTACCAAGATCCTATACTAGGACTGAATTTGCTCATTAACGAAACAGCAGTGATCAGCTGATAAACAACGTACCCGAATGTCTCTGAACCCTGTAGCTGGAGAACCGGAGTGCCCATGCCATCAGCAGTTGTATTATATACCTTGATGGTGAACGTATTAGTCATTTGAACTGGTAGTTCAATGTCGAGCCTACCGTGTTGCCCCACCAATGTTGCAAGCTCTCCCCAATCTAGTGAAATTGTTTCAACGCCTGTCAGTCACTGGCAGCCTTTTCACTTACCGACCCATTTGCCGGGTATTGCAATCTGTGCAGCTCGATGAATGACAGTCAGAATTACGATTAAGTGAACTTACACGAAATATATGAAGATTACAGAAACAGCTAGTCCAGCATCTAGCGCCGCCGATAACACATCTGCATAACTCTCGTCATACGGCACGAATACTGCCATTAATTCACTTACAATTGTATTTTGTCCACCATGCAAAATTGCGCCTGCAGACAACATCAGAAGACGGTGCACAGGCTTCCAAACGAGAATCTACCTTCGTATAACATACTCAAAGAAGAAACCTACAAGCCTGCGATACATCAGTAAGCCAATGTGCCGTGTACGAAACGCTGTGCACGTACGCCCACGGTACATAATTGAGCGCAGAAGCAGGGGGAATTTTGTAGGTGCCGTTAAATATTAGCGGGCTATGGTGTATGATGCAACGCTTCTAGAGGAATAAAATGATACTATGAACTTACAAACTAGTCAAAGTGTTAATCAGTCAGTGATTTCGATCAAGATAATGACCCACTTTATGTATCGTACGAAACTGTTTGGATACCGCTTCATCGCCAGCCAACCCACGACAGGGCTCGCTGCCCCGATAATGAAGAACACTAACACGGCTAGAAGTGTGTCTATAACATTTCTCTTGTTAAGCTAGTGAAGGAGACATACAGCTGCAAGACCATATTCAGTTCAAATGAGATCAAAGGTAGACTGGCGACTTACTGATATAATTGCCCAGAACTAAACAAATGTTCTGGGCCGATCACACCTGTTCGTCAGAGTAAATTAATCCTTCTCTCAGGGTACCAATCTAATGAACACACCCCAGATGATGGATGCAGTGCCAAATACCTCCGTGTCAGGACAGGTGAAACTACGCAATGTTGAGCATGGATGCCATACTGAACATTCGAACATACCCGTCTTTTTGAGTGGTACTACATATATCTCTACAAGACACTCAGCCTCACCAAGCAGTCAACCAACATTGATGCTTACGGTATGTTAGCGAACATCCACGACTGAACGCCCAATTGCGAGGTTCCAGCAAATAACGTGGCCACAATCTGGCACCAGAACATTTTTCGAGGAGGAATCTTCATGTAGTGACCAAGTTTAAAGTCGGACGTAAATGTCAAGGCTTGAGTCATAGACTACGAGAGTCAATACACCAAAAGACTGGAGGATACGCGACGCACGATATAGCCGAAGGTCTTGAACAGCATCATTGCCACCGGTTTGCCGGGTAGTGCATATCTGGATAGCAAACTGTCAGATAGATTGAGGTCATGGACCAGCGTAAACTTGCCCGATGATCAGCTCTGTGATTACGCTAAGGAATGTTTGAGTTATGACAAGATCTCATCCATGATCATGGAACACACTTTAACCCAATTTGTTGATTGGTGATTGCCTGTATCATTCCGCATGGAATCACATAGGTAAATGCTAAAGGGCATATGGACGTTCAAATAATAACTTTCACGTAGATATCTTGATCCTCACCGATCAAGAGCGCCATGACAAAAGCCCAAACTGGCATCTCGGTAGGCCAAATCTCGATGCTGACGACACCTAATGCAAACATGAGAACGAATAGGGATAAGTACCACCTGTTGTGGGGAATTGCATTAAGTTAGAATCTCTGTAGGAGAATATTACTTGACATGCCATTCGGGAACTTGTGGATATCGACTCATAAGGCGAGCATGAATGTCTGCCTGTTCCCCGAGTGAGCGTTGCGCTTGATACCAAATTTGCTTCCGAAAATGAATAAAGCAATGAACGATAGTCGCTAAGACATTTCTGTTCAATCTGTGTCATAGCTATTGTGCATACTTACCAGTGATGGAGGCAAACGAGAGACTAATGAAAATGGATTTTCTCAGGAGAAAACAAATTGTTCGCCAATTAGGGAACTTACCCGTAAGACATCACAAACGCTGTGCTGTTGTCAAGATGAGTATATATCACCGGAGCTGAGCATGTGGTCACTTACGGAATAAATATCGGGCTGTACTCCTTGTACGCTGTCACGTTGAAAGTGCCCTCTGAAGTCAATATCCGGGTGACATTGTATGTTTTCTGTGTGTTGTCGAAGGAGGTCCTTGACGAGATACTAGCAAGGATTGAGCTGACGTCATAGAAGGAGAGATAGCAATCAGACGAACGGCATGTATAGAGAATACCAGGTGTTTTTAAACTATGAAGGAGTTAATTCATCAGTCGTGAAATCTTTGTGGATCACTAACATATAATATGGGTGTCACTATCCCTAAAATAATGATTCAATACCCAGTTCAGATAAATACCTAGGACTTACAATAGAAAATTACAAAGCCAGTAATAACGTTCGCCGTTGCCCACCCTGATGTTGACCGGAATTAAACTGACCATTGAAGAGATACCCAGGAGACTCACAAGGCATGGCTAGTGGTGACCCATTGTATCTTGACAACCAAGCTTAGGATGACAATAAAGTAGGAACAGCAAATACATACGCAATTTGGGCCCAGTCAAATGTTACCACGGACATTCCCTGGTTCAGAATTCTAAAATCATGACAGGAACCAAGTAAACATCAACATACCATACCGTGGACGTAGCTGTCTTTGTCAGCGCATGCAACATGATTCTTTGGCGAACGAAAAGACATACCCAAAGAGCTGTGAAACAACTAGGGATTCTGCGTGAGGGGCGGTTCACGAATCAGTATCTCGAGACTCACCAGGGTCGTGAGGCCAAATCCATGTTACCCAAGAAAACCACGAAAGGGCCAGGACTGTGCAAACAAAATTGACGAAATAAGGTCGCTATAGGAAATATGCCTTACACAAATAACCAGGGATAAAGTCTGGTGGATCAAAAAATTAAATCAGACAAGAATGGGAACTGGGGAACATTCATACACCACAAGAATGCGCCTGTGAAAACATAGACGAAGAAGCGCTCTCGGCTTAAGCCACCCAATCGCCCAATACCCGTATACTGCTCGGAGTGGAGAGTGTTGAAAAGTGCGCAGCTGACGAGAGTCGCGGGCCAGATCATGCTTGGAGGCGACACAAGAAACCGTCGTGTGACACCCCCGGTGGAGAAGCCAATTAGTTGTGATGATATCACCAAAAACCACTGATCTGATGATGAAGAATTCATTAGCATGCATTCAATCTTGATAAGGTGGTGTGGAAAACGAACAACTGAAACTGAATTTCTGGTTATAGAAAACTCTTTGCACAGCGATAATGTCTGTCTGATTTTGATGCTTTGAACGCATGCTTTGTGATACTTCGAACAGGACTTACTGCATAAGCAGATGTTGCGCCTACCGAAGCCATAATCTATTGTGGGCAGGTCGTGATAAAACAAGGTTATAGGTCTGTAAAGAAAGGACGCACTGTTATGAGCACATGCTCCTTGATAGTGAAGGGACCAGGATTTAGTGAAATTCCAAAGATTTTTTTTCGAGGAAGATAAGCAGCACAGAAGCGGCCTATTGGAAACGAGAGTAGCTGAGCGACTATGCCGGTGATGGGCACGCTGGGATAGCGGAAGAAGAAAAACTGGTTGACACCAGGCATGACAATTGCCCAGGCCAAGCCTAAAACCCATGTACGAAGCGTTGTCACATGTATGGACGGGTCATCTGTGTTTGCGACAGCGGACCGAACCTCTGGATAGGGTGACTCATCGTCAAATTCTGGGCCATGTGAAGGGTCGAGGTTCGGGTCGTCAAATTCCGCACTATCATCGATGGAACTCCGAGCCTGTGCGGTAAAATGTTTCATTCAACCTTCAAGGATGACTGCATGATGCGCAGAAGGCAAACGTACTGTGGGTGCAAAAGCTGACAGCTCCGTTCGATTTCATAAATTTGGGTATTCATAAGATGTTGTCACATAGCAGACTTACTCGAGCTGAGGGTTGCACATGGTCGTCAATCTGTTTATCAGTAGCCTTACCCTCGAGGTCGGCGGAGCTCTCGAGCGGCTTTGGGTCGAGTAATTGCAAAGGGAATCCCGGAGATCCAGAGACGAGCTCCTTGGGCCTCGTCATAGATATGCAGGAGTCGGACTTTTAGAGAAGAGCGTTACAAGTTGTCTGATGCAGGTTTTCACACTAGCGGTGTGACTATGATGTAGCGCTAGCGCCAACTTGAGCTGAATTGGTTGTAATTCGGCTCCAGATTCTAGAATTAACTATCTTCCCACATGGTTAAGTTGAGGGGACGACGAGGATCTGATCATCATGAGGCAGTAGCACTATATACATCGCTAATCAATACAACCATCTAAATCATGCATTGCATATGAAAATCTGCCCAAACCAAACTGGGTTGCCCAGCTCGTCCCTGCTCGGCGAGTTCATACACTGTCGACTTGTTGTATGGCTCAGAAAGGATTGGTCGTCAATTAGAAATGCATTTCTGCCATCACCACCAACACTGCAAATCGCAGATAGCTGATATAGCCCAGACTCCCACAAAGTAAATGCTTCGTGGCACGCATTATAGTATCATGTACGGATAAATGTGCGGTGGCCATACCGTCGAAGCACTACAGCGGGTCCCACATGAGATCGTTCAGTGGTACCTGCAAGTCCTTGGCAAGTGCCCCTGCTACCCCAAATGAGATCCCGCATTTATACATAGGCGGTCCCTCTAGTTTCTCAAATGCAGTTGTGCGATGTAGTGCACGCATGGACGTAAGCTCAGTGATCTTGGGAATGCAGGGTCAGACGGGATTGACACGGGACTAGGCATGGCACTTACAGCGGCGTAAATATGCACTCGCCCCAATTCTGTGTCGGTGTGCTCCCCTGGAAGTTCAAAGCAAGGTTCGTGAGGCCGGTTCTCGATATCATTCTCCTCCAAGAGAGCGCCAAGAATTGCGAGAAGTCTATCCAGTGGGAATACTACAGGGCCAAGTAGTCTTTGTGTGACCTTTGATTTGCCTCTGAATCACATACAGTGTGAAAGAAGAATGAAAGTACCTTTGCAACAGTTGTCTGCGCCCCGACCTTTTTTGGCGACACAGATTTCCGACGTCGCCGTTTTTGCTTATCTGCTCCGCGACCAAACATTCGCACGTCACTCTTGGCAGGATTCGTCGAGGCCAGGAACGCCGCGAGTAAGATGAACTTGGACATCCGTGGTAAGTGGTCAACAACGATGCTCCCTTCCGTGTTTGTTTGACGTTGTGCCTCCTCTGATGCTTGCATGTCAGGGTCATTGATTACCGCCCAATCCGTAGCATTGGTCAAGCGTGGATAGAGTACATCGAGTGCCGCCGTCAGAGAAGGAGTGAAGAACTTGAGCAATCTCATACGGCCGTCGGAAGCAGGGAGTGTCAGTTCATTGCGTGCTCCGTCTGGGTCTGGTTCACCACCTCCACTAGCCTCGCTTTGCTCCTGCAACACAGGCTTAACAAACCCAGGCCATCGTGCAGCGGCAATATACTGCAGTTCCCGGATATCAGTTGTGTAGAGAGAGCAAACATTGTAAACGTGTTCCACATATTGTTCGTACAACGGTAGCAGCGATGGATGGTATGTCATATCCTGCGTGTTCATACGTGCCTGTGTTGTGGACGTAAAACGAAACCCAACAAGAAGGCTGTCAATTGTATCTGAAGAGATGCCGCCAATGACCCTGAGATCATACCAATTGGATACGCGTGATTGGATACTTACCTTGCTTGCTTGGAGGGCCAATATCGATGAAGTAGGGATCTGGGGATGCGCCAAGAGGTGGCTTGATATCCTCCCATCGCACAGAGGACAGGAAAATAGTCGTAATTTTTACCTGTGACTGTAAGCATATATTGTCAGTCAATGTTTGCCCTTGGGATGTGAGACGCACGGTTTGGTCAATGGTAAAAGTGAGACCAGACCACTCACCAATTCTGCGAGACGTGTGAGAGGAACGATAAGGTCCGGGAGGTTGTCCTTCAGTCTTTCAGCTCTCTCGATAAGGAGCACCATCTTCGGTTCCTCATCTACAGTTCTATCCTTTCCTTTACCCTTTCCTTCCCAGGATTTGTTGTGTAGATTCCGCAGCCCATGTAAAAAGCTATCAATATTGTCGTTGTACCTTTTCCCATCCTCACCAGGCCAATTTTGACATCCATTCTCCCAGGTCACTTCCCATCCTGCGAGTGCGTTAAGTACGGTATCATACAACAACCGCGCTGTAAAACAAGCGGTCGCGTTTATGTGCGCAAAATGTGTAAGAGAATAGTCTCCACTATTGCGATAGATCTGATTGAGCAGTGAGGCTGTGATGCGCGGATTGCGGCGGTCGGTAATGTACAAGAATGGGAGAACGAAGGATGATGTGACACTTGTGATGTGCGAGGTAAACTTTTCATAGCCAGGAAATTGTTCAAAGAGCCGAGACAGTGAGTTGGTTTCGTCCAGGGCCATTGCTATACTTTTGTACTGTACAAGCGGCGTTGATGGCAGATGCCGATACTCCGTCGGTAAATGATGGTTGTTGGATCTTGTTGGATTGAGTCAAAGGATATGTCCGTTACCAACTGTCCACCATCCACCCGGTGTTCGTAAATCGAACCAGGCTAACTGTACAAATCTGATATGTATGTACTAATCTTAAGAGAAGAATTGAGCGTATCATGGAGAAGGAATGACAAGCATGACCAAGATGCAACCATATATATAGTATGCCATATCTGCTGGCTATATTACACATGCACATGCATAGAGGGGGATGATACTGCAGACACAGTAATTTCCGTCGCCCTCTCTGAATCAGCATACAACTGAACGACGGTGTGCTCTGACTTCCCTATTCGTTCGTTGCCGTTCCCCTCTGTTAAGTGAGATACATTCCCTGCGAATGCTAGGGATGTAGTAGGCATCGCGGTAGTTGGTCTCGACCACTGATTTGAAACTGCCCGCCCCTGTGCAACACGAATGATGATGAACAATTGGGCAATGCCCTGGAATAACTAGTATCATAGACACATAAACCCAGATTTGTCTGCTTACCTGTATTTTGCCAATAGCCAGGAAACATAGAGTGGTGAGACCGATTAAATACATACCAAAGGCAACTATAAAAGCAATGGCGAAGATAGTGTATAACCCTGCGGACTCGACAACCATGAGGGCAATGGTATCGTATGTTCTTGAATCATATTGGGGTATGATCTCCCTCATACGCCCTCGCATGACGAACAAGCGATTTGTTACGAGAATGGTATAGATAACGGTGAGCCCTACTTCGACACAGAGGTAGGCGAGCTCGACGATGATGTTGTAAAATTTGGCGCCAGTGCTCGCCTCAACCATGACAGTGATGGATAATGCTGCGCAAGATGTTAGTGATTGGTGTCGCTTGGTGAATGATAGACTGCACCGATCATGGTAACATAGAGTGAGATCATCGGGACCACCACCCATCTTGACCAATTCCATATCACAAAACATCGATGGAGCTAAGAATTTCAAGCATCAGGCTTGTGGTGGACGATCTGGGGAAACAGTTGGCTCACAAGCAGGAGTTGCATAAACCACTCCTGGAGGTGACCACTAGACGAGGCGTCAATACTAGAGATCTGGAGGTGGATAGACAAGGTCACTTACACGACCAGCGCTATAAAGTTGATACGATAACTCATGTAGTTCTCGATTAACGCGAAAGGACCACCAGGTGTATCACGAAGATCAATCCAAATCATCTCCGTATACTTTGCGTTCATACCAAAGCTTATCGTCGTCAATACGAACGTGATAAAAACGTAGAAAAGAAGCGCGTAACGATGATCTGCAATTTTTCCCCCATGTCGAGGCCGTTGCATGAGAGCGTTCCAGGCTTGCACTGTAAGGACAAAGTACATGCCTATTGTGATACATAAATCAACTTCCGGAGCGTCGCATATGGACCGAAAACATACCGTAGAACACACACGATAACATCATTCCATCGAGGCGAAATCTTTCAATAGAGAGATTTGTCTGTGGGATGTGGGATGTCATGACTAAAAACGGGTCACCGAAAGAGGGTTAAGATAAAATAGATATCCGAGCTCTCAGTCTGTGCTATATCCACAGGCAAATGGTTAAGAAAACGATTGGACGGTCGCAAGTGACGGGCAGGGAATATGCAAAGGTTATATGGAGAACTTAGAATGAAGGGGAGACATGAAAAGTAGCAGCCACACGAAGGTTACTTAACGTTGGAGATGTCACTCACACAGTTATCAAAAATTGACATTTGGGACCCCACGGTGAGACCAAGATGGTACTGAAGCCTTGCTTGATTCTATATTCAAGTTGTTGTTAATTTCAAGACTGCGCAATTATAAACGCCACCGTGAAATCCAACCTTAAATTATGACTCATCCACTTGCAGGATGGACGGCGAAGTGACAGCAAAGGGGGACAAGGAACCGGAGAAGTTCGAACCAACTCGAAGTACAATGATTGTCGCATATTACTTGTGCCCGAGAAAGTCTGTGCGAGGCATTGATTGACGATGAGACTGAGTACCAGTGCAGAATGAAATAATTGCCTAGAACCCGGTCGCTTTATCTTGAATTGAGTCAAAGGATACGTCCACTATTACCAACTGTCCGCCCAGCCACCCGGTATTCATAAGTCGAACCAGGCTAAATGTACAAATCTCACATGCATATGTATGTCCTGATCTTGGAGAAGAATCGAGCGTATCAGGAAGAAAGAATGATAAGCATGACCAAGATTGACCAAGATGCGACCATATTATAACTTGGACGGAGCGATTTGTCGACGCCATGTGCGAAGCTCCACTTTTGCCTGATTTATATATGCTTACGTGTCGAACTGTGTATAGTTATGCCTTTTAGCGCGCTGATTGTATTTGTTCAATCGTGTCTCTTCGCATCAAACGCTCCAAATCACTTTTCAATGCATACAGCTGCAGGTGCCGTTGAGCTTTGCCCCAGTAATCATCATACACAACCACCGTTGTTCATTGACCCCCATTGGACTACATCGCTTGGTCAATTGTTCGAACGTTCATCCACATCAAGGATCGTCGATCGATTGATCTTTCCACCCCTTTCTCGCTCCGTGATTATCTCGCCATGTTAACGCATTCTAATACCCCTCCCCGGCGCCTCAATCTCCAGAAATCTGCCATAAGGTAAACGCCATTAATTGTTTGTTGCTATAACAAATCAACATTGTACGCCCGTCCGCAGGCGAGCGGACTGCTTGTATATAGTATGTTATATCTGCTGGCCTATATTACACACACACATGCATAGAGGGGGATGATACTGCAGACACAATAATTTCTGTCGCCCTATCTGAATCAGCATACAACTGAACGACGGTATGCTCCGGTTTTCCTATTGGTTCATCGCGGGTCCCCTCCGTTGAGTGAGATACATTCCCTGCGAATGCCATGGTTGTAGGAACTGGGGCAGTTCGTCCCGACCACTCGTGTGTAACTGCCCGCCCCTGTGCAACACGGATAATGATGAACAACTGGGCAATGCCCTGAAATAACTAGCATCATAGACACAGCTAACCCAGATTTTGTTTGCTTACCTGTATTTTGCCGATAGCCAGGAAACATAGGGTGGTGAGACCGATAGAATACATACCAAAGCCAATTATGAAAACAATAGAGACGATAGTGTATAACCCTGCGGACTCGACAACCATGAGGGCAATGGTATCGTATGTGCTTGAATCAAATTGAGGTATGACCTGCATCATACGCCATCGCATGACGAACAAGCGACTTATCACGAGAACGGTATAGATAACGGAGAGCCCTACTTCGACACAGAGGTAGGCAAGCTCAATGATGATGTTGTAAAATTTGGCACCAGTGCTCGCCTGCACCATGACGGTGATGGATAATGCTGCTCAAGATGTCAGTGATTGGTGTCGCTTGGTGAATGATAGACTGCACCGATCATAATAACATAGAGTGCGATCATCGGGACCACCACCCTTCTTGACCAGTCCCATATCACAAAACATCGATGGAGCTAAGAGTTTCAAGCATCAGGCTTGTGGCGGACGATCTGGGGAAATAGTCGACTCACAAGTAGACATTGCATAAACCACTGCTGGAGTTGACCACTAGACGGGGCGTCAATACTAGAGATCTGGAGGTGGATGGACGAGGATACTTACACGACAAGCGCTGTAAAGTTGATACGATACCTCATGTAGTTCTCGATTAGCACGGAAGGACCACCAGGCGCATCACGAAGATCAATCCAAATCATCTCCGTATACTTTGCGTTCAAACCAAAGCTTATCGTCGCCAATGCGAACGTGATAAAAACGTATAAAAGAAGCGCGTAACGATGATCTGCAATTTTTCCCCCGTATCGAGGCCGTTGCATGAGAGCATTCCAAGCTTGCACTGTAAAGACAAAGTACACGCCTATTGCGATACATAAATCAACTTTCGGAGTGTCGCATATCGACGAAAACATACCGTAGAACACACACGATAACATCATTCCATCGAGGCGAAATCTTTCAAGAGAAAGATTTGTCTGTGGGGTGTGGGATGACATGACTACAAAACGGGTCACCGAAAGAGGGTTAAGATAAAATAGATATCCGAGCTCTCAGTCTGTGCTATATCCACAGGCAAATGGTTAAGAAAACGATTGGACGGTCGCAAGTGACGGGCAGGGAATATGCAAAGGTTATATGGAGAACTTAGAATGAAGGGGAGACATGAAAAGTAGCAGCCACACGAAGGTTACTATTAACGTTGGAGATGTCACTCACACAGTTATCAAAAATTGACATTTGGGACCCCACGGTAGGACTAAGATGGTACTGAAGCCCTGCTTAATTCTATATTCAAGTTATCGTTAATTTCAAGGCTGCGCAATTATAAACGCCACCGTGAAATCCAACCTTAAATTATGACTCATCCACTTGCAGGATGGACGGCGAAGTGACAGCAGAGGGGGACAAAGAACCGGAGAAGTTCGAGCCAACTCGAAGTACAATTATTGTCGTATAATATTATGTGCCCGGGAAAGCCTGTGCGAGATATTGATTGAGACCAAGTATTGCAGAATGAAATGTAACATTACAATTTAACAGCCTGAGTATGCCTACTTCAGCAAGCCTTGTGAGAGACTTGTGATCCACACAGCGGGGAAACTGCCATTTTACCACCTTTCGCCTTACATTCGAAAGATATTCGAAAGTGCTCTGGAGTCTGGAACGATCTAGGGTCTGGAATGGTCCAGATCTGCTTTCGATTGAAGAGGTTAAATGTTGAAACCCCCAATGTGCCAAACGTAGGTTTTATGACTTACGTAATCATGACCCCGAACGGATTCCACTACGTACTGCTTTGCACATTACCCAATACCACCATGATTGCCAGCCTTTTTGTGCGTCGAGCCGGTGTTGCGAGATATCTATACCTCATTATGGGCGTTATTTTGGTTTTATGGTCGTCTATCCTTGCGCTGAGAACGTTACCACCCTTTGTCCATTTTCGCGTGCCTTGGAAAGAAGAACATTACAGCGAGGTTTCGTGTTCTACCAAGAACTCTACAAGGTCCTTCTCTCCCTCATCGACACAGTTGGGTATCGCTTCTCACGTGTATCTCATATCTCTGCCTTGGCGACAAGACCGGCGACAACAAATGGAACATTTGCAAGCATCCAAAGAAATCAATTGGACGGTTGTTGATGCACTCGACCCTTCAGATATTACTATCGGTCGTATCTTCGAGCGGATCGTCTCTCAACGTTCGATGCGGCCCTCCAAAGAACACTGGAACGACTTGGGATTAGTCTTCCGTTGGCCCGCTGATGTCAACGCCATTGCTGCTTCTACAGAGGACTTTGGAGCTTCTGGATCCGACCTCTGGACCTCTTCTGCGGACACTCAAAATAGCCGACATACTACCTTGTCCTCTCTTGGTGTTTCGCAACACCCGAACGTCACGTGCGCAACTCAAGATCACTCTGTACCGTCTTTCAGCCCTAGCCTCCCGGACTGGATGATCCTCACTGCGCCAAAGATCTCTTGCTGGTATTCCCATATCTCTGCCGTTCGACAATTCATTGATAGAGTGAATACCACTCCCGAGGATGTCGCCGTTTTCTTGGAAGACGATATCGATATGGAAAAGGACATCGAAATAAGAATGCATCACATCTGGCCCTCTCTCCCACATGGCTGGGACATGGTTTTTCTGGGTGAGCGCCGGTTTCAATCTGTCTCCGATTGATGCTATATCGTATTCCTCAGGTCACTGCTGGTCAAACGAATCTTTCTATCCTGCACTTCCATCGTCTCAGGTCATGTCTCCGTTATATGACCTGTCAACACGGTCACACATACACCCATCTTACTCTCCACGTTGTACTCATGCTTACGCCCTTTCCCTGTCCGGTGCTCGACGTCTTCTGCAGCATCTTCGCTACCCGCCATTCGCGTATTCCAGAGCTCTTGATCAAGCTTTCAGTTGGCTTATCGAAAGTGGCCGATTACGTGCTTTCAGCATCGTTCCAAGCGTCGTTATCCAGCGTAAGGTCCTGTCGAGCGACATATTTCCAGGATCCAGTGTGGGGAGTGCGTGGAGAGAGCATTTAGTGTACGGTGTGTTCGGAACATAGAACAAACGCCAGTTTGTCGTCTTTTTATTGACCTGTCCTCTGTTGTATCGCCAGTCATTTGTATGGATCTGATTTCTATCTCACTTCAGTCATTGTTTGCTGTCTTCAAACTGCTGGGGCCAACCCGACCCTGTAGTCCAAAATAAGGGAAACCCGAATAACTGGTGCACTGTCAACACAACATGTAATCGAAAATCTCGAGCAGTCGGCAAGTCACAATTCTTCTCGCTGTCTCGAAACCGATACCAAGTCTAAGTCAGAAGATTTTTTTTTCGCAATTGCATATTGGATGCCTGACATGGAATCCCTCGTGAAAGCGCATGGCTAACAAGAATAAGAATAACGTATCACTGCCAGCAGTATCCATAATTCGTGAGTTATCGTGATCCATGCTTTATTTCGGTCGCTCCTTGCCGGTTTGTCTAAGGTTATCACCGCGCATATTGACTGCTGTTCCGCATCTCCTCCCGTAGTGCCACAAGACATTAAAAACTAATACTTTTTGAGGCGTTCTGTTGTGCCTGAAGCAGGGAAACCAGAGTATCTGACTCTGCTGCTAAAAACGAGTGTGCATGAGGTAGTTACACTCGCTAAACTGTCAGGAGTCCTCGGGTATGGCCACGCCGAACCATTATGTGAAAACGGAGGCAGAAAGAAGTGACGCTGGACCTGACAGGGCAGAGTGGTAGGAACGAGAGAGAGAATACGAAAGGTTGAACGAGTGGCGGTAAGGTTGTTGCAGCATAACGAGAGTCGCGTAGTGGTTTTGACAGATTCGGAAACAGCGGACTAATAATGGGGTGACAGCAACGAGAACAAGAGAATGAGGGTCGACAGCGATGAAGGGTTTAGTAAAAGCGGGGACTTGGACAACTCTGGATGACGACGGCGGTGATAATGAAGGAAAGGAAAAGGATGGTATGTGAACTTGCCAAGAAAGAAAAAAAGTCTCGGCCTTATCTTCACTGTCTCTGAGAGCCCGGGCCCCGTTTCCACGTATGAAGAGGTTTTCGAACAGAGGGAGACTCTGTTATTTCATCCTTTGCTCGACATAGTCACATAGAGTTCGAGATAGTTGCCATGATCGGTTTAAACTTTAGGATTCTAGTGGAGAAAGGGTTCTGTTGACGGCGACACCGTGAGTTATGCATTGGCAGATTCGGAAGAACATCGTGGCATGCAGAGGGCAACGTTTAGATTGAGCTCGGCTGGGGCACGGCGATCAGAGCATTCATAACATGTAATGATCAGCCAATACAATGTGCTACCACTCATCGATTAACCAGCTGTTGGTTAGAGAGGCAACTCCAAATCAAAGAAGTAAAGTAGAGCGGTTTCGGGACTGAACGTACTGAACGGGCGCTCGCGTGTTGACTCTAAACAAGTACTGTTGTTGCCAGTCGATTGGTCGAGAGCCTCGTCTATCAATGAATCATACCACCGTGCCATCACCCAGAGTTGTCCACGTGATTTCGAGACAAAATCCAAGTGAACGTCACAGCCACAATTTCCTTTTACGTTACTGACAGTACTAGTACAAAGACAACGTCTGTGGAATGCAAGCCGTATACTAACATCAATTGATAGCAGTTCAAGCGAGTTCCCACTCTTCCCCGTCATCGGCGTAAAAGAGCTGCCTCATGTCCGAGCTCTGATTATCCATACACAAGGTAGGCCCCACGGCGAATTTGTTCAAAAGGTCACTAAACTTTAATCCCAACCTAGGAGCATTTGAAAGCATCACTTGACTGTTGTCTGTGACGTGAACGGACAGATCAACGGTGGTCAATGTGATAACGATATCATCAGAGCCAATCATGACCATCCCTGCACTGTCCTTGTCAGAGATACTAACACGGAAGCGAGTGCGTTCGGTGCGTGAAACATAGACCGAGTTTGGCGTGTTGCCGTTAGACGATAGGGGACAGTACCAGTACTCGTAAGGAGAGGCCTTAGAGCGAATGAAAAAACTTTGGTAGAGCCGCTATCAGCCAAATGTGAAATATCCTGTGAGAAACGACTCACGACTTCCCGCTAATGTTGTCCATGCAACCAGACGACGACGGGATGATGCTCAAGCCGCGACCACCTAGGTCGTTCATCAATGTGAAAAACACCTTTCCAAGGAATTGAGTCGCAACCCCAGTCGTGGTGAGAGAGTTAGCGGCGTTGGCCTGCCGCACGTCATGGGTGTAGAATTGGGAGTTGACACGCCGAACACTGTCCGAGAAACTAACGACGGAGGAAGTGGACACGGCACGCCACCACTCATCGGCAATTGCGTAGTCGGCGAAGGTGATCACATATCGATAGGTCGAGTTGTCATTGATCTGAATGATGGTTTAGCGCGACATCGCAGACATTAAGGAATGAATTTTGGGCGTACGTTTTTTACATATGCGTAGTGGACCATAATTGTACGTCGGGAGATGATTTTTTTTTGTTCTGTTTGGATTGATACGAATCACTCGAACAATGTTATATAGAGAGAAAGTTGTTTGGTCGAGTTGATCGTGATACTAGGAGTTTCCACGAAGCAAGTTGCTAGCGATGTGTCAGGTTCGGGGCTAGGCTAACCTAGGCAGGGCTTTCGAGGGTGACTATGTCACTCTACATCGACACCCTTATCGCCAAAGGACGGGGTCTTGAGTCTGTTCGCGGCAATGAGTGGAAATGTTGTCGTAGAGTGAGATAGCCAACCACTTCTAAGTCCGAGGTGATATCAGCCACCCTGTTCGCGAGCCTCGAGCCTCAACTACAACAATCTCATGTTCCTTTCATATCAATTGCCCAGAACAAAGATGTGATCAACAGCTTACGGGGAAGACTTGAATTATGACACATCCAAATTCTGGACTCTGTACGGTCTTGAGGGCATCTTCGAAACGACCAGTCTGGGGCCGGAGTTGGGGCCAGATTCTGGGTGAAGTCTTCTAGTGTTTCCGAGGCACCTTATCAACGTTTAGTATGCAAAGACAAATTTATGACGACCACGACGTAGTCCTTAGGAATGGGATTTAGTCCATCAATGACCTATCGAACGACCCATACATGGGCATATCAGGTTGAGATCTTTGGCGGTATGGAGTTATGATTGGACGCGGCGAAAGACCAGAAGCAACGTCCAGACGTCAGAATCGAAAATTTCACGGAATTTTGTGGAAGCAGCAAGGGCATTGATATCAGCGAGAAACTGGGCCTAAGTTGTCCCGGGAAAATGCGCTGGGAGCGTGGTTGATAGAAATTTCTGAAGTGTTGAGTGAATCAACAAGCGACGGTATCGAGGATGAGTACTCCAAGTTGAGTAACCACTAGAACGAAGATGGACAGCAGTCTCAGCGAGGAGTGTAAAGGGAAGTTTGTGGCGGAGTGTCGGTATTGAAGTCGTTCGGTTATTCATAGTGCCTGTCCGGGGTTACTTTACGCCTGTACAGTTCAACATTCAGGCCTGCGGGAAAGAAGTTTGGAAGCTCATCAAAATTTTTATTCAATGGTACTAGGGCATATGGTAGTTCGGGTATAATAAGTACGAACTTGGACTGCCTGCGCATTTGCTGCGCACTACAGACAACTACGGTCATGTTCGATTCTCTACAGTATCTCGACACTGCACTGGTAAAACTTGCGCCTGCCTTGCCTCTTGGCCTCTTCCTTTTCTGGTACTTACGGCCTCCACCACGCCTCGCTCAGATCCCACCAAGACAAGAGAGAGTTCTCATATTAGGTGCGACGAGCGGAGTGGGTCGTACCCTTGCTCATCAATATGCGAAAAGAGGTGCACGAGTATGCTTGGTAGGACGGAGGGAGTCAATGCTTGAGGGGGCTGCTGAGGAATGCAGGGAGGTATCCCAAAGCGATCGTGTTTTGTGTGTGCGTGGAGATTGCGCAAGCGTGGAAGACATGGCAAAGGTGCGCGATGCAGTGATCAAAGGTATGCATCATAGTCCTTTTTGTGCCGCACAGTCACTCAGGTGACGTGTCAGAGTGGGATGGCATCGACACGATCATAATCACGGCTGGTGTTTCTGCCCTTCAACCATTGATGTCAGTTGCTGGAGTAACTGCTTCCAAAGACGGTTTCTCTCCACCACATGCCACTACTGAAGCCATTCACAACGCGGTTGGTGTCGCAAAAGCAGCTATCAGTGGCAATTTCTTCGGTCCATACATTGCTGCGATCACATTTGTAAGATTACATTCCCGTGCAACACGTTGACACTCATGAATGTTCAACCTACTAGATACCTCTTCTCACGTCTTGTTCCATATCACCGTCTATCCTTCTCCTTTCAAGTGTGGCAGCAATCATTCCTGCGCCAACACGCACGCTCTACGCTTCTACCAAATCAGCTTCCCTAGTACTCTTTCAGGCGCTCGCAATTGAGCACCCCCGTATATCATTCACGTCCTTCCTTCCTTCAACGATTGAGGGGGACTTCCGCGCGTCCGCGGTCGACACACCGCCCAATTCTTCCCCCGTTATACATGAGGCTGACCCAAACAAACATGGCTTGCGCCGCGAGGTGGTGGCAACACGTTGTATCCAGGCCATTGATCATAAAGAGAAGACAGTCGTTATGCCCCAGTACATGCGAATTGGACAAATTTTATATTGGATCTGGCCAGCATGTGTGGAGTGGAGAGCAAGGGTGAAGTACAATTTTAGGTGAGCGCAGATCAATCTCATTTGTGGCACGCCTGATTCCTTTTTGTCTTAGAGCCGACTAGGGATTCCTTAGATTCTAAATCTCTCGTATGGATAAATCGACAGCTTTAGAAGCCATACTCGGAACCGATTTACACCAGTCTGCACGATACAGATAGGATCACGTGTTATGAAAGTCGTTTTTACCCCCTAACAAGCGCTTCGAAGTGCTCCGTCCACCTTCTGACATTTTCTACCGAGAATTTATGATCTTAGCAGGCAGCTCGTCGACATCGATTGGGGAGGTGCATTGACCAAACACGCGGCGGTAGGAGTAATAAGTCCGAATAAGAAGTACAAAAACCACCCTCTGGGTCTTTACTGCCAAAAGGGAAGACAGAAACCGGAAGATCTCTAAAGCTGTCTTCTTGATCAGATGTGGTCACGCCTACAATATCAATTCACTGATGCACACTCGTATTCCTCACTCAAACTGCGCCAGACCACCGCGACTATAAAACTTTCGCTGCAATCTTAGTACTACTACTTTACCTTTACCCACCAGCTGTTGTGCTGAATCTTGCGAGTCCTTATGTGCATGATCAAGAAGAGCTTTAGAGGATTGTTTTCTCAGGTCTGGACTCTACGTTTGGAATATGACTAGGCATTGACGATTCTCCTCGTTATCACCACAGAATACTTGCTCAAATACTCGATCTCTCATCCCATCCCTTATCGCAAAATTGCAACCTAGGACAAACAGACATTGACATCCTATGACGTGCAGGTGAGTTATGTGGTTGAATCCTGGTTGCACAGCAACTTGCTCGTACTCACGTTGTAATCTACGCAATCCATGTTGAAGCAGCAATCGGATTTTACTGTGCAAGTTGTGTTGCTACATGCCGCTCTGACAGACATAGATGCCGACAAAGAAATAACAATGGCAGGCAAGGATAAACGCATTTTGCGTGCGAGGTGATATGGAATCTTCTGAGAGGGATTTCGTATGATATCTTTGAGGATGGGAGAACACTATAGGACGACGGCCAGTTTTTATATCTTGCGTGTAAATTTTCGTCCTCTTGTTCCGATCTCATTCTTTTAACCTGCAGTGACCTTGCCCTGCTAGGTGTCATTTCGTCACCGTTTGAAATTCAAACACATCTAAGGTCATAGCTAGTTGGCGGTGCGCCCTGGCCGCTCTCAAAAAATCGTTGTTCCGGCATTGACCTTAAGGAATGTGAGAATTTCCTGATGTTGTCTTCGTCATCACCACAGAACACTCGCTCGAACCCCCCGGTCTCCATCCTGGTTTCGCACTCATCACGAACCTGCAATTTGCCTAGGTGACGCTGTACGTCAACGAGGTTGAAGATGATCCTTCAACTTCTCAACCTCGTCGACGTGCGTCATCGTGAGCATGGTTCGAATTTGTAGCGACGTGCTGCTCGAGCTGCCGGCTCAATTTTCATTTTTGGACGAACAGACTAGAACAACTCCTGTAGCCTATGTGCCCTAGACCCGGAACTCTGGTCTGATCCACCCACTGTTCTACGTCTAGGCAACTTCTCAAACCAATCACATCATGTCATCGACTACTATATCTAGAATTCTCCGGTATCAGCTGCGTCAACCGCGCGCACGCAAAGCTACTACCGACCCATCCATCGACATCCGAAACGAAGAGGCTGGGTCTATTCGTACTCTATAAGTGGGTCAGCCTTATCCTCTCTGGTCTCGGCTCCGGGAGATGCACCACATCGTGCAGCGTCCCCCGCCGGAACGCCCGCCCGCTCTTATAGTGACGTGCTGATGGCGTGTATGCCCCCGATGCCAGGTGCGCTCGGGGAGACACCCGCTCGTCCAGCGAACGGGACAGCGGAGACCATGCCTTCTGACGAAAGAAGGGTGGAGCCTACCCAAACTATGAACATGAAAGACCATATTCCTACGCAGCTGTTGTACTACATCCACATAATCAAATTCTAGCTTCTGAATCACCGACGACCTCTTCTATCCCGACCCCCACTACTCCCTCTTCTACTAACACCGACAGCGCGTTCCTCACGAACAAACTTACAGATGCACAACACAGACAGGTCTCCTGGACTGCTATTGCTGTAACCGTATCTCTAGTTCAAGGTGCCATCACAACTTTTGTCGAAATTTGCGAGTTCGAAGGTTTATGGACAATCAGATTCAATTTGAGCAGGAGGGAACGTCTCTGGTGGTCAGCCATAGCCATCGCTCTCACTTCTTTAGGCTGTACTTAGGAATCTCAACGACATTACAGGTTTCGCAAATTTCTGATATGGTTGGCGACACACTGTATCCAGGCCATTGGTCATAAAGAGAAGACAGTCTTTATGCTCCAGTACATGCTATCTGAATTGACTCAAACTCCGCGCCGGAGAGACGATTACTAGCTGGACTGCCAATCGTCAGTAATCTTCTGACGGCCATCACGCGATACATTTCAACGACTTACTTTTGAACGCTCTCTCAGAAGGACTGTGTAGCTGACGCAAAAACGGTTAGCAGTAGGTATAGATGATCGTTGATGTGATTGCGACATCAGTAGTGATATTTGTTGATATTTGGACGTTAGACATTTAGTGTCACTCCGAGGTTCCTCGTTTTGTCGGATTGTCCATCAGTCGTTTCGCTCAACGTCTGTGTTCACGTCATTAGTAAGTACTACTACTTTACCCTTACCCACCAGCTATTGTGCTGAATCTTGTGAGTCCTCATTCATATGATCAAGAGAGCTTTAGAGGGTCGTTTGTTCAGGTCTGGACTCTACGTTTGGAACATAACCAGGCATTGACAGTTCTCCTCGTCATCACCAGAGAACACTCGCTCAAACACTCGATCTCTCATCCCATCCCTCATCGCAAAATTGCAACCTAGTCCAAACAGAGATGGACACCCTATGACATGCAGGTAAGTCATGTGGTTGAATCCTGGTTGCACAGCAACTTGCTCAGACTCACGTTGTATTTTACGCAATTCATGTTGTAGCAGCAATCGGATTTTACTGTGCAAGTTGTTGTGCTACATTTTGATGCTCTGCCAGTGACAGACTGTCTGTCACTGGCAGAGCATCAAATAGATACTGACAAAGAAATAACAATGACAGGCAAGGATAAACGCATTTTGCGTGCGAGGTGATATGGAATTTTCTGAGGGGGATTTTAAATGATATTTCTGAGGACGACGGCCAGTTTTTATATCTTGCGTGAATTTCCAATCCCTTGTCCTCGTCTCATTATTTTAACTTGCAGACCTGGCCGTGCCAAGTGTCATTTCGTCACCGTTTGAAATATAAAGTCATAGCTAGTTGGTGATGCCCGGCTGCTCTCACAAAACTGTTGTTCCGACATTAACCTTGAGGAATTTCCTGATGTTGTCTTCGTCACCACCACAGGAATGTGTCTCACGTACGTCGGTTGTCACACCAAACGAACCTAAGCACAGCGTGCCACATGTCACACACCCCCTTCGAACCTAGGGCCTAAATGCCTATCTCTACAGTATTCTTTGTAAATCCGTACTTAGACAGACGAAAACTTTGTAACATTGTGTTGTCATTAACTTGTGTTAGTGACCTATAGTTCCCAGAGCTAATTAGCATTAATTTCGACAGCTTTCGAAAATCTGTCTAAATAGCTCTAAGCTAGTTTACACGGGAATGTTTTCCTGACTCTCGATTGACCACAGACAACATGAAAGTAGAAAAACGACCCACTGTTACCAACGCGCTCAGTTTTCTGACTTTTTGGCACATTTCTTCAAGTTGCTGGCAGTCTATTCAAGATACAAGATACAAAGGGTAAGTCATGGAGTTGAATCCTGGATCCAAAGCCGATGGATACTCACATCCAATTTGCATGTAAAGCCGGGGCAGCATGGGTATTGCTGGCCCGGGCCGCAAAGTGTGGTATCTACAAGACATGTCCAGAGGCTGTCGGCACTGACCGACATAGTAGATGTCGTCAAAGCAGCAGCAGCTTAAAGGAGGAATGAAAAATGCATGTCTCTTGCTAGGTAATCTGAGATGCGACGTCGAGGGGATCCTGATTGATAATTCTAAGAGTTGACAGCTTGCTTATATATCCCATAAATCGTGCTTTTGGGAAGCTCGCTGGGTCTGGTAGGTCTATCAGCCAGAATGATTATGGCCGGCAAATTTACATGGGCAGAATAAGTAGTCCGCAGATAAGCAATCTAAACTGAAGGCATATGACTTTACAACAACCTCTAGATCCACGGTAATGATAGGAATGATGAAGCGACATTAATGCCGATGTGACTCCCCGCCACCACAAAGTAGGTTATGTATGACAGAAGGATTTTCTGTCCTTCAGGAAATTTTCAACTTTTGTAGGCAGCTTGAAATTACTGTAGTGGTGGTGTGGTAAGAATTTAAATGTCCTAGAACGACTTCGCGAGAACGAGGTCTCATCAAAATCAATGTCTTGCCCTATGGAAAGCTGGACGTGCGCGCTCCGTTACTCGCCGTGACATAACCCAAATAAGGCAGTCACAGGACTGGGACACCGTACACCTCGAATGGGAACAAAGCAAGATTTAAAATGTATTTAATAACATACATAGCGAGTGCATCAGGAAAACTACCAGTTGCTTTTTTTACTTTATTTGTCACTTAATTACACGAAAAGGGACGCATAAGTCGATGGAGTGAAAAAGCGCGAGCCACTTAATTAAGCCCACTCGTCCTCTGGATTTTTACTTAATTCACTTAAATAAGCAGAAAAAGCAGTTTAAGCATTTGATAGCAGGATAACGAGGATACATAGAAAGCGTGATAAGCATGAAATTAAGGAGACTCTCAGTAACATAAGGAACTGGGGGAATGGGGGAAAAGGTGGGCATGCAGGCAAAAAAGCAGTCAGCGGCAGAAAACATGATAGCAGAGCTGGCGGAAAACATGATATACGGCAGAAAACAACCACAGGACAGCGAAATTCATGCACTGGCAGGTGCTGCAACAAAAACAAAATCCTGCAACAATGGATGTCAGTGAGAGGGCGCCTGAATGATAAATACTTACAAATCATAGCACGCTTGTCATCCTCCGACTCGTCATCGTCAATCAGCGAGCCCAACGGTGTTTCAGTGACATCATTCAAGGTGGTACGCGCCATCTGTACTGTAGTTTCGAGGTACCCAGCAGGCTTGCCTAACAGAGATTTGATGTACGAATTAGTTGGTTTAAGCCAGAGAGCTGCCGAAAATAAAAACGGAATGTTGGTCTTTTTCCCAGTAACTTTGTTGAGGACCTTCGGTAGCCTGATGCTAACCCGACCTCTTGATGCGGATGACAGAACATTTTGAACTTCGAGTACTTCATTTGCGATCATGGAGACAGCGCGCTCAATCTGAAAAAAATGAGCATGATTAAGCCATTATAGGTTGAACTCACCGCTGCAGCAGAAAGAGCAAGAGGCCGTAACATCCCACTTGTTGCAAGTGCGCACATGTCGAATGAGGGAACCTGCACATAACCGGTGATGGCATTGAGGTGTGCTGTGCCAAATAACTGCAGTACAAAGGGTGAGCAGTATGCAGTAAGTGGAGATGGATTGTCCGGGTCCTCGAACAAGAATGCCCATTCAACATTAAGAGATTTGGCCAGTTTGACAGGATTCACGTCGGAATTTCGTGATAAAAAGTCCATGATGATGACTAGCCCTGTGGAGCCAAAATTGCTGCGCCACTCTGAAATGCGCTGTGCAGTCTGTATAGATTTAGCTCAGGTCGCTAAACCTAGAATTAAACAGCTGACTTACGAGTGAATGTATAACTCCACCGTGAACAACCACTATGTCGAGATCGTTGTACACTGCGTTAAGAACAAGCTGCGCATGATGGAGAAGGACCTCGTCAGGAATACTCCAGATATCTTCATAGCTTCCGGCCCACAGCATTATGGTAGGGATAAAATTCTTCGCCCAGCGCTGATCCATTTGCATCGCTGGAGGTAGGTCAACTGTGCGATAGGCACTGCGTGCTTTGATGTTGTCTGGTGCAGTATCTGCATTCTGCTGGCGTGTGGTAGCAGGAGCACCACGGGCATGTAGTGCGGAAGATTTGACCTTAGCCTTTTTATGAGCTGGCGGCTTGCTGTCGACTATAGCCTGAGATGCAGTAACGGATGTCTGTACATTGTCAGAAATGAGTGCGATTAGGGCCAGAATCCTTACTGAATATGTTGTGCGCAGAATTTTCTCCTTCTTTGCTGCGTTAGTTTTGACAGGGAGCGGTGCCTCCGAATCAGAACTCATGATTGCGTCTTCTACCAGTTCCGCATTGCCATCAATCTCCATGGACCAGGACACCAAAGACTCCTCATCGTCTATGGTGCTAGCTTTCCGCTTCAAGAACATATGATTGTCTTCCTGTGTGAATGGCGCCTTAGGCTCCTGTGAGTACTGCTCCTCCGGTAATACTTGTGTCGACAGAGCCATAAGCTCATCATCCGAGTCGTCTGATGCCTCTGGTGGAGCCTCAGGCTCATCGACATCATAGTCCCTCTTCGTATAGCGTGACAACCTGTGAAAGAAGGAATTAGTAGATTCGGATGCTGGCAATGAATCACTGCCAATAGTACCTTAGATTTCCCCTTGTTTTTCTTGCTCCCCAAGAGAGCATCCTCACGCTCCAACGAATCGTCGATATCATCTGCAAACGCGCCAGTAAGAGTATCGTCTGCGACACCATCCGGAATTTGAGGCAAAGCTGCAGGAATCTTAGTCGGAAGCTCAGCGGCTGAAGTCGGTGCGGAGGAAGCATTGCCCTCTGAGAAAATTGATGACGGAGGTGCTCGAGTTGAAGTGCTATCAATGGATGGACATGACAGCGGCTCTGGATTTCCAGGTTTGACCCCTGAGATCCAGTTGGTCACTCGGCCACCTAATGCAAGTTTTGTGGATGTGTTGATACTGGAAGTAAGGTTTAGAAAAAAGAGTGTCGATTCAGTGAGGAGCAACATGGTAATGTGAGAGATAAAAGCCTTACGGTGATTTCCCATCAGCACGTGCATCATCACCTTCCACTTTTGACTCGGATGATTCAGTGAGCTTCTTTTGCATGTTACTGATGGCATCCCTTATCAACGTCTTTTCGACTTTCTTCGTCACCATCTTTTTCCCCCTTCCTGCAGCTTTATTTTCCACATCCCTGGCAATGTCAGTCTCTGACACTAGGTCCTCCAACATACCACTATCAGCAGGACTGTCACCACCACCGGTGTCTCCTACCACAGACTTTTTCTGAGTCACTTTTGGCTTTATCGCCTTGGCCCTAGGCTTGGGCCGAACGGGAGTCGCCTTTTTCATGATCAATTCCTTCTGGGCTTTCTCCATCTCAGCCTGCAGAGCAGCAATACGCTCAACCCCCTTTTGGTGCGCTGCTTCCTTTGCTTCTCTCGCTTCTTTGATGACAAGGTCATCTGCAGCCTTTTGAGCTGGGGATCGCCTCTTGATCTTCGTGTCGAGCAACACCTTAGCAGGTCGGGCAGTTGCAGTCGATGGGCGGGTGCGCCGGGGAGCGTCTGTCATGGACATGACTGTGCAGATGGGGGAGACGGTGAGGGATAAGACTTTGCGGAAGAGGAAAAGAAAAGTAGGGTTTCAAGTTGAGAAAAAAAGTCGTAAGTCCCACCCCCAACAGCTGCCGACTGTGGTAATCGGGGTGTCACCTTTTGTTTAATAGTATCAAACTAGTACTAGTATGTGTGTTCGGCACTTCAAGTTCTCTGCCTTACTTTATTTTACAGTCAAGATGCCCATCGCTCGCAGGGACCATAGTTCTCTCCAGTTTCCCTGCGGTTACTTACACTGCGCACGTCATTTCAAGTCTCAGGGAGGGCGCAAAAAACACTGGAACACCTCACACTCAATATTCGGACCAGCTCCTGCTACCACCAGCGTCTCGCACACCACTACAGTTGAAGAGCAGCCTGAAGTACTGGATGGCCACTTCTCAGCAGGTCATGACAACATCTCTGCAGGCGGTGACAATTTTCCTGCGGGTACATCTGACCCAAGTCAGGCACTTAATGAGCCTGACATTCCAGATAATTTGAACGCAGAATTTTTTGGGCCGGGTGATAGATTATACCGCAACTATCACCCAAAACTAAATGGTATGTTTCACAAAGTCCTTCCAGCTAGTTACAACTAACACGTATATCAATATAAGCTCGTCCTTGCGACGTGACAGGACGATTCCTTGCAGATGGAGCGCCCCCGACACCACCTCCAATCAAGTCACCCGATGACTGGGCTCCATATCGAAATCGTGTCGAGTTCGAGACTGCAGAATTTCTGTACACGCGCAACCAAATGTCTGCCGGAGACATCAATATCTTATTGGATCTTTGGGCTGCAACCCTCCTCAAATACAACGACAAACCTCCATTTGCGGACCACCGTGATTTGTATAAAACTATTGACGCTACGCCAGTGGGTGATGTCAAATGGCAATCCCTCAAGGTCCAGTACACTGGGGAGAAGCCCGAAACCAATGTACTACCCTGGATGGACCAATCTCACGATGTCTGGTACCGAGACCCCCATGAGGTTATTCAGAACATGTTGGGGAATCCGGACTACGCTACAGAGATGGATTATCGGCCCTACCGTGAGTATTTGACTGATGGCGATGAACGCCAATGGCAGGACTTCATGTCTGGTGACTGGGCATGGAACCAAGCGGTACGTTGTCTTTCATTGTTTTCTGTCGCTACACATGCTGAAAATTTCAGTAGGAAACTATTTCTGAAGATCCGGATACACTCGGCTCAACGTTTGTGCCGGTTATACTCGGAAGCGACAAGACAACAGTCTCAGTGGCGACTGGTGCCAACGATTACTATCCCTTGTATGTATCAATCGGGAACGTTCGTAATAATGTCCGACGTGCACATCGTGATGCCGTTGCCATTATTGGCTTCCTCGCTATGCCAAAAAGTATGTTTCACACTACTACTATTGTTCTGCGCTAATCACAGTCAAGCAGCTACAGAGGAGCACGCAAAAGACTCAAAATTTCGGAAATTCCGTCGGCAACTGTTTCATTCGTCTGTCGCCAAGATTCTCGAGAACTTAAGGCCTGGTATGACCACACCAGAGGTTGTACGCTTCGGTGACGGCCACTATCGGCGTGTAATTTATGGCCTTGGACCATACATTGCAGATTACGAGGAGCAGGTTCTACTAGCGTGCATAGTGCGCAATTGGTGTCCGAGGTATGTTCCTAAATTATCTCCAACATCCCTCTACCTTAATGCTACTAGGTGTATGTCACATCCTGACAGTTTAGACACGAAGTCACTGTGTCGTCGACGTGACCATACAGAAGCGTTAGTTGAAGAGGCAACCTATGGTGCTTTGTGGATGGAGTATGGGATTGTTGGTGACCTTGTTGTAAGTCTCGCGCATCTTTTCTATCGGAGTTGAGACTCAATCCTTTCTAGCCGTTCACAAACGATTTTCCACGCGGCGATATTCACGAACTTATCGCGCCGGATATCCTGCATCAACTGATTAAGGGAACCTTCAAGGATCACCTAGTCAAGTGGGTTGGACAGTATCTGCAACATGTCCATGGTACGAAAGAAGCGGAGAGAATTCAAGCTGATATAGATCGAAGGTGCGTCACTTTGTCTCGAGTTGATGATTCGAAAGCTCACATCATCAAAGAATTGCTGCGGTTGCTTCATTTGCAGGTCTCCGACGATTTCCAGAAGGTCGGGGATTCAAACAATGGACGGGCGATGATTCAAAAGCCCTCATGAAGGTTAGTTCACTATCACATTAACTAGGATATTGCAACTCGGCTAACAATAATTCAGGTCTATTTACCTGCCATCGAAGGTCACGTCCCAACAGATGTGGTGCGCACGTTTCGCGCATTTCTCGAATTTTGCTATCTCGTACGGCGCAACATCATTACAGAATCTACTTTAGGTCAAATTCAGGAGGCTCTTGACCGATTCCATCATTACAGGGAGATATTTGAATCTACGGGTGTTGTCTTCACGTTCTCTCTCCCTCGGCAACACTCTTGTTCCCACTATGTCCTCCTTATCCAACTTTTTGGTGCGCCCAATGGCCTTTGCTCCTCGATCACCGAGACGAAACACATCAAAGCTGTCAAGGAGCCATGGAGGCGCTCGAGTCGCTACAAAGCCCTTGGTCAGATGCTGGTGACAAACCAGCGCCTCGATAAGCTCGCAGCAGCACGCATTGATTTCAAGAACCGCGGAATGTTAAACGGCACCTGTCTGTCTGCCACACTCAAGGCATTAAGTAAGTTTTATAACAAGTTACATCTTTATTGTTGGCTTAAATTTACACTAGAGCGTTTGCGCTTAAATAAGATGCCTGATGCCAGCCAACCCAACGAGAATAGCGCCACTGGTGCCAGTACTCTTCAACGCTGATGTTACTATACAGGGTGATAACGAAGAGGGCTGAAATTGACAATGGCCCAACACTGGTGCAGGCCCATGTCCAGTTGGCAAAGACCCCTCGTAAGCTATCTCATATTTTACAGTGAACACTCTTCTAATAGAATCGCAGAACGCAAACGCGCACACACTATACCCGAGCTATCCACGGAACTCTCTATCCCCAATCTCTACAATGTCCTCCGCCGCTTCCTATTCGAACAAGTGTACCCAGACGACCAGCACCCTCCCTCTGAAATCCCGCTTTCGAGATGTCCTCGATTTGATGGGAACATCCAAGTCTTTAATTCTGCATCTTCGACATTCTATGCGCCCAGCGACCGCAGTGGAATTGGCGGTATGCGCCGTGAGCATATTCGTGCCTGTCCTATTTGGAGAAACGAGGCGCCCCGGTATGACTGTGTGTTTGTTAACACAGATGCAAGTGTTGAAGGGATGGTGGGCATGGATATAGCGCGCGTAATGTGTTTTTTTTCTTTCACATTCAATGCAGTTTCGTATCCATGTGCCGTTGTGCGTTGGTTTGACAAAGCCAGCGACGGACCCGACCAGGACACTGGGATGTGGATTGTGACACCTTCGTTTGATACTGACCATTCTTTTTCTGTTGGAATCATCCATATTGATTCTATTTACCGTGCCGCACACCTCATTCCAGTCTATGGAGCACAGATCATTTCACGCGACATCAAGCACCATGACTCATATGATGCTTTTCGAGCATTCTATCTGAACAAGTTCGCAGACCATCATGCTTTTGAGGTCGCATCCTAGGTGTTTTGGTCTTCTCGCTCTTGTAAGTTCATTCTGTCCGCTACTCGCATATGTGGTCTAATTACTGCGTCATCAAGTTTGCAGAGGCTAAGCCATGGCGCGTCAGACAGGCTATCATAGAATATATCCCCCTTCTCAACTCTACTTCGACAACGACATGAAAACACGCGTCTCGTCACTCTTGTGCCGCCCCCTCCGAGTCAATATGACCACGGCTCTGCTGTTGCGAGTACAGGTGATGGGGTCATCATCTGCTGTGATCTGCGGCGACTTTTCAGCAAGCACTTCAGATCTAGGATGAGCTTGAGCGGAGTGCTTAGACGACGAGTTTGGTGAGCGCAACTTCTGCGCATTAGGTGAGTCTCCATAGTGCTTATTGCAATGCTCAGACCTAACTCCATCATTGAGTTTGCAGAGGCTAAGTCATGGCGCGTCAGACAGGCTATCATAGAATATATCCCCCTTCTCAACTCTATTTCAACAACAATATGAAAACATGTGTCTCGTCACTCTCGTGCTGTCCCCTCCGAGTCAGGATGACTATGGCTCTGCTGTTGCGGGTACAGGTGATGAGGTCATCATTTGAGGTGACGAAATCTGCATCTGCGTGGTCTGCGGTCATTAGTTTCAGCAAGCGCTGACGGGTGACTTGGACTTGGACTTAGTAGTAGTACTGGTAGTACTACGTGTACCCCACTTATTGCGCTTACAAAACTTTTTCTGCTTTTTGAGCTTTTTTGAATGGTGCCAACTTGTGAACTCTGAATTTGCTTTCCAGAAAGTGCATTAAGTCGGAAAAGTAACACTCCGAGAGAATTTAAGAGACAAAAAGTGAGATAAGTAAGCGGTGGTTTTCCTGATGTGCAAGAAGATCTCTTTCACAGTAGTCCATTGTACATTTCACTGAATCAATCTAAGTTATGTTCATGCTCTCTACCTCATTCAATGTGCTCTCTGCTTCATCAAGGCTTTCATCTTTCTTCCCAAATGGTTCGAGCCCAAACCCCACCCATTCACAGTAAAAATTGCAGATGTGCTTACTTTCAAACTCGCTGACAACCGCCTCGATATTCCCATCACCAAAAATATCACTCCCATCACTAACAGACCTATTGAAATATATTGAGTTGAGTCTTTGTCATTGAAATAAATGAAAAATACATACGGGTGGGTCAGGATCTGAGGGTTTGTTAACAGTGCCGTGCTCCCTAAACATACCATGTCAAATCAAGTGGAGCAAAGTCATGGATGAGATGTACATACCTTGATAATTGGATATGAATGCTAATTTCCCGGTCTTAACATATTGCACATGTTGTGTGAAAACAAAAAACTCCACCAAGTCATAGCCATAGTCCAATGGAGTTACTTGAACGAGGAACAGGATAAGTTGAGAGTGTCCCTACATGAAGCTTAAGTGAGGTACATACCAGTGGACAAGGCTCCCAAGTGTTCTAAGTTTGGCCAGTGAACACTGAAAAGGCATAGATAGAGAATCATTGTCATCAGGAAATTGGGGAGAACATTATTTTGTAGATAGGGTTGACAAAATTAGACCAAAATTTTATCATATTGTGTGCAGTTATATGATAATATAAAATGATGTACAGGCATGAGCAAAGTAGTGTGACAGGATAAGGTATTATAAGAAGGTCACAACTCTGACAGAAATGTGTATTAACTCCTCAGTACGGTCATCATAAGACAAGATGATATATAAACTTTAGCAGAATGGCATGACAAGATAAGGTATTATAAGAAGGTTGCAACTCTGACAGAAATGTGTAGTAATTCCTCATTATGATCATCATATGACAAGATAATATACAAATTTTAGCAGAATGGTATGACAGGATAAGGTATTGTAAGAAGGTTGCCATTCTGACAGAAATGTGTATTAATTACTCAGTACAGTTATCATATGACAAGATAATATACAACTAGATAGTACTGTCCTACATAGAGTACAACTATCCATAGGACATAAATTGGATTCAAAATAAAAAAGATAATATACAAATTGTAGCAGAACACAAAAATAACATCGAAGCCAGGCCATCTGCACAGGCGGTACGAATGAAACTGACGACATCCTCTGCATGTTTCCTTTCATTAATTATTAGGGTCAGCATTCATTGAGAAAGAATATGAAGGGCAGGCATATGGTGGGTCTGTGTCATCCCCATTGTGCGCATTGTGTGCTCAATGTCTTTTGAAACAGTCTGAAATGTGTCCTTGGTGCTGCGTGTACTGAAAGAAGTTAGTTTCCCCTCATAGTAAGTAGTTGTGGAAAGAACACGAGACAGTGCTTTGGATGCGTGTGACGCTCCATGATCTACGGACATGGGTTGTCCTAGCAATTATAAAAGCTGTGTTTGCTTCCTAATCACCACAGAGGAGCGAACAACTTCATACTGAAAGACTCCTATCAATTTGTGACATTTAGTTATTTTTATTTTTGACTTACAATGAACTCATGAACAGCGGTCAGTGTGGGCAGAAATAGGTCTGCTTTGCGCAAAGCAAGGTCAAGTAGTTGGATAGTCTGTCAAATACGGTCAAGTTCACTTCAAATGTCCATCGAAATTCTCATACCTCCTGGACTAGATGCTCAATACCTCCAGTGGTCATTTGTAGCCGATACTTGTAAAAATGATACCCATTGGACACACCTTTATGAGAGGTGTCTTTCTGATGTTCATTTGTGCCTTCATAAAAGCAGGCATTTGTTATATACTTAGACACTAAAAGTTGATAGAACATCGTGATTGTGACACTTGCCATGCAGATAGTACTGCCATGCAATCCCTGCCATTATGGTGATGCTTGTGAGCTCTGTCAGGGCAAGCATCCATTATAATTGAAGACACTAAAAGTTGATGGAGCATCATTGTTACAAGAACATCTAGACACTTGGGCTCCTACCATTTTTCTCCTAATCCTCCTCGTATCAGCCCTCGCATCATACCCTTACCCCGACCTTACCCTGGTCATCCTTGTCATCCTCGCATTCCCTTTCGCCCTCTACCTGTCGCTTCAGCAGAGCCAGTACATCTGGCCGGATCCTTTCGTTGACGAAGCATACCCATGCTCCGTTCCACCACCTGACTGATCCTGTGGACAGCCTTGCCCTTACCGTCTGGACGGTAACCTATGATATGATGCACGACGCATCTCCTTTGGCCTTTTCCCTTTCCTGATCTCTGACTCAGTGCGCAGTCGCACATGCGACTTATAGATAGCTCCGCAGCTGCACGATCGTGCCCCTGTGCGTTTCACTTCTTATTTCGACCTTTGACTCACTTTCTTATCCAGCACGTTCTGCCTCGCCCGTGTCTCAACGCAAACGTGCTTTCCTTTTATGGTTATACCCTTTATTGATTGCCTCACTTGGTAGTACGAGTTATCATCCACTAATACGTCTCCTGTCCTCTATATAAACTCGCTACCATGTACTATATTCCCTAACTTGAATCTACTTGGTTCTTGACCTCCTACTCTCACCAGAGTGATCCTTTCTGCCTCGCCAGCAGTCTATATTCTATCTTCTTATCTGCTCTTCATGGATAAGCCTATAGTCTCGATCTTTACTCATCGACTTCGTCGATGAGCAAAGCCCCTGTTAACTAGTCGGACTTCTGTCCTTCTAATTAATGACGATCTTACGATTAACCTTCAGGTGTCATAAGCCTTGGCCGATTTAGCTTATCGTCTCGCACCCGCTTGACATAAGCTACCTGATTTGGACATAGGCGTCAAATCTTACTTGCCGAAGCCTCGCCAAGTAAGACCCCTAACCTTGGGCTAGCCCAAGGACGTCCTCGACCATTGACGACACACGCTCTGTTTGAGCGTCGCCAACAGATACCATCCAAGTCGTAACAATCATGATTGGAACACTTAACTTTCTTGCCATGCAGATACTCCTGCATAATCCCTGCCATTATGGTGATATTTGTGAATTCTGTCAGGGCAAGCATCCATTATAATTCAAGGGACTATGGCTAATAAATGGTCACAATTACAAGGCTAGGTATATGTTGGAAATTCAATATATTTAATGCCTCATCCTTACATAGATGGTGAGTCCTACCTTGTCTATCCTACCATGTAAGGCTTCACAATGTGACTTATCATTATTGTACTTATTATAGCAATTTTGCTTATTATAATTTTTTGTATACCAATATTATTTCGTGGTTGGATGTCTGATGGTACATAGAGAATCATGGTAAACTCAAACCGTCACACCTGTGAAATGTGAGGCAGACTGAGTCCGAGTTGGACCATTACATGAACTTCTGAATTATGTAAGTCCAACATGCAGAATCACAGTAGACTCAGACCATCACACCTGGGAAATGCGAGGCAGATTGAGCCCGAGTTGGACTGTTGCATGTGCACGAACTACATAAGTCCAAAATGTGTTTGACAATACATATAGACTGACAATTGAAGCTGTTGAGTGCATGTTGTGATGCCCAACCAGAACGAACCCACATGTCCATACCAATTCTTTATTTTGACTTGACTCTCAGCATTCTGAACTATTGAAGTAGCGCCACTGGAGGTTATCACACCTCACATTCTTCACCTTTGGAAGGCCCATCAGAATGATCGGCAGATTGTTCAGGAACTTCAAAAACATATTGACACAATGCACTATGGCATTGGGTGAGTGTTCCAGATCTCTAGTTATTGACATTTAACCTCACTGTACGCTAGCCTTACCTCATTTCTCAAGATTCAGAAAAATATGGGTCTTCAATGAACCCATCAACAGGGTCACACCATTGAGACCATTCATGATGCAGTGTCCGACCTACGTATTACTTATCCAAGTGCTGGGGCACGTGAAATGGTAAGCTTGCTATTTTATGAAAGGGAAATGAGCATGGCCAGGTGATATCTCTACCTTCATACTGTTACATGAATCACTGATATCTGAGTTTCACATCCTAGGAGGGTTGTAACGGAATACTTTGCTCTGTATGAGCCAGAACTCATCCACCAGCGTAAGGCCTGTCGCCTTAGAAGGAGACGCTTCTGGGCTGCAGGGGTGAATGACCTTTTCACAGTGGATCAGCATGATAAGTGGCTCAAGTTCGGTCTTGGGTTGCACACTGGCATCGAGCCTTTCTCTGGTCGGATCATGTGGATCTGGGTCTGGCACTCTAACCAAAATCCCCAGCTTATCCTGAGTTACTATCTTAACATGCTTGAGGCACTTGGCCGTAAGTATTTCTCATGTCATATCACTCACAGTACCTACTTAGTTTGACCCATGTTCTAGATATGCCAATGGTGACTCAAAGCAATCCAGGATCAGAAAATTACGGGATCGCAAATGCTCATACAATGCTGCGACAGTGGCACAATCCATCTTTGCATGGCACCCTCCAGCATCGCTGGATGCAAAGCAAAAAGAATGTCATGCCAGAAATTGCATGGTCTCAACTGTGCCGCTGATTCACACCAGGATTTGAGAGTCTTCTAGAGCATGGTGTCAATTCTGGCTGGTATGATTCTAATAATACTCTTCAAGTGTGCGCTACTTTTTCATGCTTGGTCTGAGTGCTGGATATGACATTGGCCTGCAGGATGGTCTTCCATTGGATTTTTATACCATGGCTTCAGCAGGAGCTGGATGCATATCAGGATTGTGTTCACAACACTGCAAAACAACATGACTGCAACAAAGTAGGTGTATTTACTCCCATCATTATCTTCGAGTCAGCTCATGCGCCATCCAGATTCTTCCTCATGGAGTACCTAATCTCATCTATGATTCATCTGAGGACTTCGGGGCCTTAGATTTCAAGGTATGTACTCGTGTTGAATTTACTGTTGGTAGTATTCTAATTGTGGCCCTACCATATTATAGATCAAAATTGAATGTGAGGCCCTAGATCATGTCCAAAATATTTACATCAAGCCCTCTCATTGCATGTTTGATCTAGTTCCAGAGGCTTTTGGCAGGTGCATCCAATGCTGCTATGATGAGCTTGGTCACCCAGTGGTCACATGGCAATCAGCTTGGAACATCTATCTACTTCTACTATGCACATTGCAGATGGCTGATGAACTACTGCACCAGATTCAGCTGCTGGATGATGATGAAGATGATGAAGATTTTGTACCACTTTTAGATGACTATCAAGATTTACCTTCTCACAAGGAGCCCAATGGCACCTATTACATGGGTGGTGTGGGTGGAGGATTAGGCCTTGGTTCGTTGTCTCTAATTCTGACAGGGTAAAATTTGTTGACTCAGACATTTGCCAGATACTGAACACCTTCATCAGCTAGACAGTCTGACAGACAATGACGAGCCCAACATCACACTGGGAATTGACGAAGACTTAGTGGGTCTTGATCATGCTGGTTTGGTGGTTTGGGAGTTCTCGGACTGTGAAAGTGAGGACGAAATGGTGAATGAGTGGTGATTTTTTCTTGTCATGTACATATAGTAATCTTGGAATTCATTAAACAAGGCGAGACGGAGGAACGTTCATCGCAGAGAAATTATTATTACTCAGAGCCAACTAATATCGGCGGTGTACGAAGTCCTACTGCCTATTATGGATGCGTGACGAGCGCGCACGTCCAGCTTTCCATATTGCCCAGCATAAGATGGCATCGGGAAATCACGAGATGACTTTTTACCCACTTATATGCAATAGCTTAGTGCAACTATTGGTAATTATTGGGTAATTATCAAAGTTAATTTTAGTCAAGTTAACACGGGAGATTTTCCTTGATGCGGCATGTCACACCTACGTAGGCTGAACGTTCGCGTTCTTACAGTAGTAGTAAGTATTACTGCTCACCCTTACCACCAGCTGTTGTGCTGAATCTTGCGAGTCCTTATGTACATGATCAAGAAGAGCTTTAGAGGATCGTTTTTCAGGTCTGGAATCCACGTTTGGAATAGGCTCTCTTTGTCATTACTACAGAACACTCGCTCAAATACTCGATCTCTCATCCCATTCTTCACTCATCACGAAATTGCAACCTAGGACAAACAGACATAGATATCCTATGCCGTGCAGGTAAGTCATGTGGCTGAGCGCTGAATCCTGGTAGCACAGTGACGTGCTTATACTCACGTTTTCAAATACGCACTCCATGGTGTCGTAGCAGCAATCAGATGTTACTCTGCAATATGTTATGCTACATTCTTCGGATGCTCTGACAAGCATAGATGCTGACAAAGAAATAACGATGGCAAGCCAGGAGGAGCGCATCTTGCGTACGAGGTGATATGGAATGTTCTGAGGAGGATTTCTCTGATAATGGGAGAACACTATAAGACGACGGCCAGTTTTTATATCTTGCGTTTAAATTTCCGGTCTCTTGTTCCGATCTCATTATTTTAACCTGCAGTGACTTTGCCCTGCCACTGGCTGCCAGGTGTCATTTCGTCACCATTTGAGGTTCAAACACATCTAATGATATTAAGGTTATAGCTAGTTTCCGGTGCGCCCGGCTGCTCTCACAAATCATTGTTCCGACATCAATGATAAATGATGTTAAGGAATGTGAAAATTTCCTAATGTTGTCCTCGTCATCACCACAGAACACTCGCTCGAATATCCGGTCTCCATCCCGATCTCGCACTCATCACGAACCCGCAATTTGCCTAGGTGACGCTGTACGTCAACGAGGTTGAAGCTAATCCCTCAACTTCTCAACCTCGTCGATGTGCGTCATCACGATTATGGTTTGAATTGGTAGCGGCGTGCCGTTCGAGCTGCCGGCTCAATTTTCAACCTTAGACGAGCAGACTAGAACAACTCTTGTAGCCTATGGCGTGCAGGTGAGTAACGCATTTTCTGTGCGAGGTGATGGGGAATCTTCTGAGGGGGATCCCGACTCATATTTCTGAGGATGGAACACTATAGCCTATAATATCCTGCGTATAGCCCTTCTCCATAACGATTTTATTTGGCCCTTTTTATTTCGTGACAGTTCGTGCAAAAGCTTCCGAAATAAAATGCAAATAAAATGAACAAGCACGTTCGGCACGCACATAGCGGTGCTTGAAATCGGCTAAGTAAGCGAGGCGCAGGGGTTTAAATTGTGCTCACCGGTGCAGGCGTCGTGGAAACAGGTTCACGCCACCATGGCAGATAGTTCCCCGCAGGGCATAACGTCTCTCGAAGCACTTTCCATTATCTTACCGGCGATGCAGAGACACCGGATGACCAATTATTTACAGCAACAATGGCACTGCAAGCACTCGACGCGAAACAACGAGGCTGTCATCATGCTTACGAAATAAAATGGCCATATAAAATCGTTATTGAGTAGGGCTATTGATTCGTGGTTACTTGAACTTGCAGTGACCCTGCCAGCGCATAGCGCTACCATGGTTCGATCCGTTTGTTTGGGTCAGTTCTCCATCACTCCTTAGATCAGTCTGAACCCATGTTGTCAATTGTCTTTTCCGAGTCGGCTCCAAAACATTTTCCTTCATCTAGTGCATTAGGAAGGTGTGTCGCGCTCACCGTTTGAAATTCCACAAGAGCCTCTTTGCCGGCTGTCCCCTACAGATTCACAACGCGGTCTGCAATATTTAAGACAGGGTTGAATGTCGTGCGGATAGGTTGTCGTCCAAGCAGGTGTGATAAGAACCGCTGCAGCTGGGGCTAGAGCTTAACAATGACCCGCTATGCTATGCAGGTGTTAGTTGACCCAGCGGCGTTGTGTTTAATCTATACCCCAGAGTCCGTCATTCAGGAGCGCTTCATCATGCGTTCAAGTTTGTCAAGGACATCAAGGATAGCCTGAGATTGTGAGAAATGGTTCTTCAATTACAAGAGTACGGTATTGTCACGCTGCCAACACAATAAATATTGGCACACTATGTAGAATGAATTCGTTTTTCTTACACTGTATGTAGCAGTCTGAATCGCCTTAAGTGTTCTTGAACACTACTCGTATTTATCGCTTAACACGGTAAGCCGGTTGCTTACGTATACCTGAGTTCCCATATTAATTATTGGATAATCAATGAACATTTCACTGGCCCTTTTGGCCCAATTTTGGCCTAAACGATCCATTAGCGTAACCGTCAAGGGGCGACAGTTTTGACTACTTACATCAACTCGCAGGTCTTTCATGGGGTCTCTCAATGCTCCATTCGTGGTCTTTGGATACGGCTCACTGATATTCAAAGTGAGGACAGACAGCCACGAAAGGTGTTACTAACTAATCAGTGCGATCACTGGTGGTATCATAGCCCCCACCACATGTCCAATCTCAGAGTAAGCGATCAATCCATTTCGCTTAGAAAATACGTTATGAATCTGGCTTTCTGTAGCCTCCGGATTCCTCAAAGGCTACATAAGGCGGTTCGCTCAGAAATCGCACGATCATCGTGGCACACCCGAGGTGTGTCCTGGCATTCATCAATCATCATACACTTCAGCGGAACTCCTGACATAGTATTGATCGTAAAATCGCAGAATCCAGGGCGTGTGGTGACTCTTATTCACAAGGAGGATTGGGATCGTTTTTCCCAGTCTGTGAGTCTGTCTCTTCAAGCTTATCCTCTAGGATATCCGCAAACACACTAGACACTAGGATGCATTTCCGGATGAAGATATCGTTTGGGGCGAGGGCTTTTCATCCGATGAAGATTCTCTTCTTGCTGATAATATCCCTCTCCACAGGCATAGCGTACACGATTGACCCGGAATATGAAGCAGAAGTTAGGGATTACTTGGGTGAGTCCAATATCACCCATGATGGTTCCGTCATAGTTCGTATTGACACTTGAGGTGCCCGGAAAGATTACAGAGAAAAGGTATGTCGCCCAACAGAACTGGGTATCCGACCATCCAAGGTAGCATAATGGACCAGGACGGATACACAATGGAAACGCTGCATGTCTACACCCTAGAGAATGGGATAGAGAAAATTGCAATTCAGGATGTATGTAATACACTTTACTTGTTTCACCTACCTGTCGTTGATCCCTTGACTCAGGCTTTTGTACGTGTTGTGTTTCTAATCGAGTTGTGCCGATCTCACGAGGAGCAAGTGTTATGTCGGTCGGCCAGATAACCCGTCATTCAGTGAGCATCCTACTTTCCTCTCTTGAATTCAATCTACTAACGATGAGATCAGTTGGTTCAGAACCATTAGAGGACTTGGCACAGCGGATATGGGCCTCCGAGGGTCCCTCTGGACAGAATAAGGTTCGTAAAGCTTTTTCTATCTCAGAACAAATTTGAGACTATCTCCCACAGGAATATATGTATCGTTTGGCGGAATCAGTTCATCAGCTTGCACCAGCATCATATGACTCGCACCTGTTTGCTCTTGAGGTAAGTCCGCGGGCGATTATCTGAACAGGTGAGCCATTGTTGATGTTTTCTTTGAAGAAACGACTACGAGAGCTCGACAAAACGGCAATTGACGAACAGTAGTCGGCCATTTTGTCGCTGGATATCACTAACTTGAGCGTGATGCGACTCATTTATCTACATACATACCTCAGATATATACTGGAATACAGCACATATATCCTACTCTATCGTTTTGTACCATAGCGATGAGTTGGCTTCAGTGATCGGTTTTGCATACAGACACGGAAACGGCACCCTCAGTCAGTCACCAGTAACCTTCTGAGAATAAGTTCTATAGTCTTGTTCACGCGGGTTGATGTCAACAATATCATAGGGTTGAATCTATAGTAGTTCATAATGGAGACATTCTGTGCCATCATCCCCCTCTGATTGCGCCATCTATCCGGAGCGGCTTCGCCGAGAGTGACATCTTTAGTAGCACTCGGAGTCCACACGTCCCCTGAATACCCCGCTGCGCAGCTTTGAAGTACCAGTTCAACAGACCAGCACATACTGATAAAACTATCCCAAGATACATTACTTAAGCTTTTGCAACTTGTTTCTAACAAGAAATAGTTCTTTAGAATAATAAATTTTCGAACTCAACACTGGATCTATTTCATGAGAGCAGAGGGCGGGATAGACACAGCTATCATCCCGCGAATGTGCGTGCCTATTTTGAAAAGGAAAAGACGAATACTCGATCGATTGAATACAAGATATAATTTTTCGATACAATGAAGCAAGCGACGAGTTAACATACCGAAACAAAGAGATTCGTCCGATAGCTACAACAAAGTCCGACAGCATACGATAGCGTACGCCCTGTGAATGAGGTTGTAAACATCATATTTTGGGGGACGGGCTGAGTATCGCGCCGTAGCGAGGATTCGGATAATTGGTCTCGGAAAGTGGAGTGGATGGTAGGAGAGGTGTCTCGCGCAACAGGGGTATCCGGTCGGAAGACGTCACTCGCGTTAAACTTCGCTCTCGCCCCTCTCGCTCCACAATCCTTAAAATATGACATATTAACAACAGGTGTGAGAAAGTTAGAAGGGAATACGAACCCTCGCATTATAGTAGCCGTAGTCATTCGCTTCGCACGTTTTTTACTCTGATTATCCTCGTATCGATCTGTTTCATCCACGATTTCTTCTGATATGATTTCCTGCAAAACTTTGTTAACTTTGGATATAAACTGGTCCAAGTCAGACGCACCTCAATGATGTCTTAAACATGAATGTCAGTAAGTAAGGGAACAGAGCTGTCTTGGAAAACACACCTTCGAGTGTGATCACTCCAATTCCACCGCCTGCAGTGCCAGGTGTCCGACTAATCAGTAGTAAGTGGGCGCGTCCCGTTTGACTGCAACACATTCATCAGAGCTGCAGAAGTTCAAGTGAAGGTTCTTACAAGTAATCCAGCGCCTGGAAACAATTTATACTTGGATGTGCTTCGGGAAGAATCGAAAGCTTGAAATCCGAGACTGGGAGAGCGCGCGCGGGGTCGTATACCAACAGCTGAGAAACAACCTCAACGTTTAGGCAGACTGACGCGTAACATCGAAAGTTACCTTTTTGATGAGCAGAAGCCCTTGGAATGATAGTGGATTCCCGGGTTCATGTATAGGAAAGCGTGAGTAGCCACTTGCGAGACTGAGTGAGCTGTTAGTCAAACTAACATCAGAAAACTGGAACTGTGATGTTTACATTGCGTCTACTGTGTTGTGATCAAGGATGGTGTCTGAGCTCAGCGTTACGACGTCCTACCGTCCCGAGACATATGAGTGACATACTCCCATATTTCCAATGCAACACTTACCTTGATGGTGTCATGATTGTCTCCACATTCTTCGTATTGAGCTCCAGCACGCCATTCAATATGCTGATCTCGTCATCCCGTAGCGGTTCCTCTCCCGTGCGATGGAACTGCAGAAAAGATTGAGCTCAGCCTTCTTGTACGTATGACCCTCATTCTGGCCTAGAACGTAATCGAGGAGCTTCGCAGTAGGGTATGCGATGGGAGCTATGTTCCATCCGGAGTTATTATGACTTCAACGCGATGTATGTCAGCACCACTTACCAAACAAATACATCAGGCAGAGCACGAAAGGCGCACATCGTGCGCCAATTGCGAGGCCATATCTGACGCTAACAGCCTGTGGAATAACTCTGCAGAAAATGATGAGGTCGACTGGATACTTCTACTTTGTGTGTCACGTACTCTCTGCGGAAGAGAAGACATGTCGTCTGCTCAGCAAGTCCAACTCCGAGAGGGGCGAGAACGTACCCAAAAATGACTATGATCAAAAAATTAGCGGACGATGAACTCACGGGCACATATAAGAGATCATACCTATCGCTGTGGTAGAAATTACGACAGCCGCAATGCCTCCACCAATCTATGTAGCGCGAATAGGATTTATTAATCGGCGAGAATCGTATCAATCGATGTTCAAGAATTCTGCTACTTACGGCACCATCAAGAAAGATCGGCAAACTTTCGTTGATGACCTGTGGGTGTTAAGCTATTACAGCACGGGGACCTGAGATAGCCACTCACAACGTTGCCCAGAAGAAGTACCTATGATGAAGGATAAGATATTTGTGGGTGCACGCGCGCGTATCAACATACCACTAATACCCAATGCCGACCTCTCTGCATCAGTCTCAATTACTGGTCGTGTACCAATTTCATCAACTCAGAAATGAGGGCTGCTTGGCAACGCACCTTTTTGCGCATTGCGTTTCTCCGTCAAGTCCTCTGATGACGTAGCCAGGACACGCAGGTGCAATTCATCCACCCCATCAGTCCGAGAGTTAAATCTATGACAAGAGTTTGAACATGACACAAAAGGACATAGACTGCATAGGCTCACCCTGCAAAATACACCTTCCGGCAAGCACAAGAACAGCACTGATGGCAAATCCTGCACCAGAACGGCATTGAATCCACTGGCTCTCCCTTAGGGGGCTCCACTGAGAGCAGCGAGCGGGGCGAAGAGTGATGATCATGGGCAGAAGAAACAACCAAATCCAAGGGAATTTTGAACGTAATAAAAGCAGAAATAGAAGTCTTGGCAAAACCTACTATTTGATTCGATCCGAGGTGGCCGGTGATAAGTACTAAATGACGCGAGTTGGTGACGGGTTGGAGAAAGTAAAGCTTAGTCACGTGTGGATTTCCTAGTTCGGAACGTAATTAGTAGCAATTTTATTTGAGACTAGCGGGCTTGGTATGAGTGTTGTTACTCTTGCGAACACCACCCACACCATTGCAAGGCTTATAGCTCGTTCGCATCGCGTGCGTCCACCGCAAACCTATGCTCCTGGTCTACTTTGTAACGTTCGAACCAGTTTTTTTTGCCAGTCCAAGACACTATCAGGTGCAATGTCTACCCGTGTGAGATCACCGACAATCGATCCCGAGGTTCCTGCCCCATTGGAGAAAAAGATTCGATTGGAGGAGCATACCATGGATGAGTCAAAAGGAGATACGAGTGTCCAAGTAGTATCTGGGCCTTCCAAGAAAGTGTCGAAATCAGCGAAGAGGAAACAGAAGCGTGTCTTGCCAGAGCCTTACTCCTCAGAAGATGTCCTATGGCGTGACATAGTCGCACTGCTAGGAGATGATACAGTCGATCGTGCTCTGCAACACGGCACCGAGTGGGATTCGCCTTTGATTTCCGTGAAGAGGTGGAGGTGGAGGTATCTGCATTATCTTCCAATGGTGCGGATAAGGACGTTCCCCGTCTGTCTATTGATTTTGACTAAGCCTTATATACACCAGGCGATGCGCTGGCACGTTCCCCTGCATCTTTTCCTCCTTGGGTAATCGTTGCACCATTTGCATTACCAGGGGAACGAATCCGTGTTCGAGTTTATCGCAGTTCGCGTCTACATTCATTTGCCGACCTTGTCGAAGTCCTATCACCGAACCTTGACCTGCGCGACGATGGCCGTGCGAAGTGTCGCTACTTTGGTCAATGTTCTGGTTGCCAGTATCAGGTTAGTTGCTTGATGATCATATCCGGGCGCTGACCATATGCAAATGTTAGATGCTTTCTTATGATACTCAACTCGGAATCAAGCGCAGCGTAGTCATCAAGGCTTATGAAAATTTCTCAAGTACACCTTTCCTTTTAATCTTTCTGATACCTTCACTCACGTGATCAGACCTTCCCAAGGAAACTATCCCAGAGGTACTTCCAACAATAGCCTCGCCACTTCAATACGGCTATCGTACAAAAATAACACCGCATTTTGAGGCCCCACCAAAAAAAGCACGCAAGGAAGCTGAAACTAGCTCGACCAATTCAACAGATAAGCCTACCTGGCTAAAAATCGGATTTAATGAAATCGGAAAGCGAACGGTGCTGGACATCGAGGTGACAATAATGAAATTTGTTTCGGTTTATACTTATCAGCTTCAGGAGTGTCCTATTGCAACTCCTGTGTTAAACGCAGCACTTGGACCTATACGGGAAGATATAATCAAGTATGTGAGCTGTATAGGAAACTCGACTACATCTGAATTTCTATCAGGAATATCTGGGGCTACAAAAAAGGTGTTTCGTTGCTTCTACGCGACTCCATCGAGCACCTGCCTTCCGATATATCATCTATCCCTAGTGCGGAGGACGAAAAACACATCTGTGTTACGAACCACAAGGAAACTGTCCGTGAACGCGTGGATTCTACGTATTTCGAGTTTCCGGGACATTCATTCTTCCAAAACAACAATTCCGTGCTTGTTCCACTCACCTCATACGTAAAAGACGCGATCTTCCCTTCTTCGAAATCGTCCGGGCCCACGCATCTTGTGGATGCATACTGCGGTTCAGGTCTCTTCTCACTGATGCTTGCGCCACATTTCGACATCGTCGCAGGCATCGAGCTTTCCACCGAGTCAATCAAGTCGGCTACTGCGAATGCTGTTATTAACCGCCTCCCGGAAGGGAAATGCTCTTTTCTGGCGGGTGACGCTGCGAACATATTCTCGACAGTTTCGCACTTCCCCCCAGACAAAACGGCGTTGATCATAGATCCTCCACGCAAGGGCTCTGATGAAGCATTCATAGAACAATTGGTTCGCTTCGCATGTAGCACCGTGGTATATGTGAGCTGCAATGTGCATACACAAGCGCGTGATATAGGGATGATTATAGATCGCATGGAGCGAGAAGGGGGTGGGAGGAAATATGTCCTGGAGAGTTTGAGGGGTTTTGATCTATTCCCACAGACTGCGCATGTTGAGAGCGTAGCGGTGTTAAGGTTGGTTTAGCTTTTACCAACATCCGTACATAATTCCATCAGGTTGGCATCTTTGACCGGACAGTCTGGACTGATCATGACGCTTTTACGTCGCTAGTCTTTGTTATTACGTGCAGAAGGTGAACATCCTAATCAAGTACTATCAGGTGCTGATGCTCAAGCGTGATAATAGACCTTATCAGACTCATGACCAGACTCACTTCGAGACGAGGCTTCGTTTGACGTATCTTCGTCGTGCCAGCCGATTAAAATTTCCTCGCATCTTATCAATTGTGCGAACTTCAGGACCCCGGCTGCTCCACATAATACGCGTTCGCAGATAACTAGAGAAAGTAGCCGCAGAGTGCTTCTGGAGCGTGGAATTTGCGACTCGTTTGAGTGTGCCAAAACGTCATGTTTTGGGTGGTAGAAGATTTGCGCCTGCATCAAAAAGGTAATTTCCATAAGCCGTACCATGTTTCTAACATCATGATACCCACCCACCGGCGTATATAGACAAAACCGTCGTTCCCAGCGAGCATTTCTTGTAAACCAAATAAGCACTCGTGGGCTGTGTAATGATAACCGGTGCCACTTACGAGCGCGTCAACACTCATAGTTGCCTTTCAGACGTGGCACAAGCCGATAAGTCGCGTAATAGTTGGGCAGAAGAGTCTATCACAGGAGGACCTTCCGATTCACCAGCATGTCAACGTTCAGATTGGGCTTGTAGTTTTGCTGGCGTATAGTGTTTTGGGGAGTAGGGGGTCTTGTCTTGAGTCGTCGATGCATTTGGAAGCGTGCCGATCCGATCCGATCATACCAAGACCTTTGTGGTGACGTTGATCGAGTCATTCTTGTCGATATTTATTATTTTCCTAGTCATGTCCGTGTACTTATAAAAACATGGGTCGAACTGATTCCGCATATTTTCCCTTTGGTCACAATAGCTATGGGTAACAGAACCAGCACATCGTATCAGGCCGGACGGCTGACTCTGCCAGTGCTGACCCAGCAAGCCCTGCTGCACTCGATGTAAGCGTCTCGCATGCTGAGCGTAGTCATGTATAACTCCAACATCGTTGCAGGCATCTAAGCTCAAATCACCCTCGCAAAGAAATTGAAGCCCCTGCAGCCCATCGAGACATTACGTTTCGGCCAGGTGAGCAAGTACCGCTGACAACCATATCCATGTCACTCTAATGATAATGTACCAGACGTTCGCGGACCACATGATCATTGCAACTTACGACCCAGAAATAGGGTGGTCCGCGCCTGAGTCAAGCCATATGGGCCCATAACACTTGATCCTCAATG